>NC_057811.1:45102908-45104124 GCF_018294505.1 Triticum aestivum | reverse complement strand
GACGACGGGCGGCAGGGGCGACGACGGTGATGGCGACGACGGGCGGCGTGGGTGACGGCGCGCGGCGGGGGCGGCGAGGGCGGCGGGGCCGGCGAGGGTGGCGCGTGATGGGCGACGGCGCGGCGGCGGTGGCGATGTCTCACGAAGAAGTTGGAGAAGAAGTGGGTCGATGAAACTGATTTTTTCGTAAGTGCCATATATATAGGAGGGGCCTTTAGTACCAGTTGGAGCCACCAACCGGTACTAAAGGCCAATTTTCGTCAGGTCAAGCATCGGGAAACGGCCCCCTTTAGTACCGGTCCGTGGCTTGAACCGGTACTAAAGGCCCACGCATTAGTACCGGTTGGAGCCACCAACCGGTACTAATGGTTGTGCGCTGCCACCAGCGGTGCACAATGTTTAGTCCCACCTCGCCGAGCAAATGGCAGCCGCACTGGTTTATAAAACCAGCCGCGGCTGCTCCTTCGAACTTCTTTATATAGCAGGCTTCTGGGCCTAACTTCGGCGCGCTACCCTATGAGCCTGCTGGCCCTTCTAGGCCTGCATTTGCAAACCCTAGGTCTGGCAGGCCCACTGGGCAGCGCCCCAACAATTTTTTATATAATTTTCTTCTATTTATTTCTGAGTATTTTTTTTTTGTATTTAGTTTCTTTGTGAATATAACAATTTTTTATATTTTTTTTCTTTTCAGCATTATTTATTTTCTGCTATTTATTTTTGAGTAAATTTTTTATATAGTTTTTGTCTTTTCTGTTTTATTTATTTTCTGTTTTATTATGATGCATACTGAACGCAAAAATAGGTTGGCGTTCAAATAAGTTTAAAAAACATTGAAGTGCCCGTGTAAGAGATGAGTTCCCGTCCGAAACCCTGATACTCCGAAAGAGATTGTCCAGTTGGTACACGAGGTGCGTCCAGTTTTCGCCGTGACCCTCTCTACTCCTTTGCACATGCTATGCGGGTGAAATGATGATACCATGCCAAGTTCCAAAAATTTTAGAGTTCATTTTGTAGTGATTTTCAATTTCACCGTCATTTAGCTCTCTGAACAAATTGGTAAATGACTGAAAAACAGCAAATGATGTCAGGACGTGTTGGAAATTGATTACGTCGCCTTGAATGATGCATACTGAACGCAAAAATAGGCTGGAGTTTAAATAAGTTTAAAAAACATTGAAGTGCCTGTGTAACAGATGAGTTCTCGTCCGAAACCCTG
>NC_057811.1:45102018-45102898 GCF_018294505.1 Triticum aestivum | reverse complement strand
AAGTGCCCGTGTAACAGATGAGTTCTCGTCCGAAACCCTGATAATCCGAAAGAGATTGTCCAGTTTGTACACGAGGTGCGTCCAGTTTTCGCCGTGACCCTCTCTACTCTTTTGCACATGCTATGCGGGCGAAATGATGAAACCATGCCAAGTTCCAACATTTTCAGAGTTCATTTTGTAGTGATTTTCAATTTCACCGTCAATTAGCTCCGTAAACAAATCGGTAAATGACTGAAAAATAGCAAATGATGTCAGAACGTGTTGGAAATTGATGAGGTCGCTTTGAATGATGCATACTGAACGCAAAAATAGGCTGGAGTTCAAATAAGTTTAAAAAACATTGAAGTGCCCGTGTAACAGATAAGTTCTCGTCCGAAACCCAGATACTCCGAAAGAGATTGCCCAGTTTGTACACGAGGTGCGTCCAGTTTTCGCCGTCACCCTCTCTACTCTTTTGCACATGCTATGCGGGCGAAATGATGATAGCATGCCAAGTTCCAACATTTTCAGAGTTCATTTTGTAGTGATTTTCAATTTAACCGTCATTTAGCTCCCTAAACAAATCGGTAAACGACTGAAAAACAGCAAATGATGTCAGAACGTGTTGGAAATTTATGACGTCGCTTTGAATGATGCACACTGAACGCAAAAATAGGCTCGAGTTCAAACAAGTTTAAAAAACATTGAAGTGCCCGTGTAACAGATGAGTTCTCGTCCGAAACCCTGATACTCCGAAAGAGATTGTCCAATTTGTACACGAGGTGCATCCAGTTTTCGCCGTGACCCTCTCTACTCTTTTGCACATGCTATGCGGGCGAAATGATGATACCATGCCAAGTTCCAACATTTTCAGAGTTCGTTTTGTAGTTTTTTTCAATTT
>NC_057811.1:45100639-45101185 GCF_018294505.1 Triticum aestivum | reverse complement strand
GTTCCAACATTTTCAGAGTTCAT
Source organism: Triticum aestivum (assembly GCF_018294505.1). Classification (NCBI taxonomy): domain Eukaryota; kingdom Viridiplantae; phylum Streptophyta; class Magnoliopsida; order Poales; family Poaceae; genus Triticum; species Triticum aestivum. The sequence continues at coordinate 45,101,162 of NC_057811.1, read as the reverse complement.
TTTGTAGTGATTTTCAATTCCACCGTCATTTAGCTCTCTAAACAAATCGGTAAATGACTGAAAAACGGCAAATGATGTCAGAACGTGTTGGAAATTGATGACGTCGCTTTGAATGATGCATACTGAACGCAAAAATAGGCTGGAGTTCAAATAAGTTTAAAAAACATTGAAGTGCCCGTGTAACAGATGGGTTCTCGTCCGAAACCTTGATACTCCGAAAGAGATTGTCCAGTTTGTACACGAGGTGCGTCTAGTTTTCGCCATGACCCTCTCTACTCTTTTGCACATGCTATGCGGGTGAAATGATGATACCATGCCAAGTTCCAACATTTTCAGAGTTCATTTTGTAGTGATTTTCAATTCCACCGTCATTTAGCTCTCTAAACAAATCGGTAAATGAATGAAAAACGGCAAATGATGTCAGAACGTGTTGGAAATTGATGACGTCGCTTTGAATGATGCATACTGAACGCAAAATAGGCTGGAGTTCAAATAAGTTTAAAAAACATTGAAGTGCCCGTGT
>NC_057811.1:45098106-45099100 GCF_018294505.1 Triticum aestivum | reverse complement strand
AAAAACATAGAAGTGCCAGTGTAACAGATGAGTTCTCGTCCGAAACCTTGATACCCCGAAAGATATTGTCCAGTTTGTACATGAGGTGCGTCCAGTTTTCGCCGTGACCCACTCTACTCTTTTGCACATGCTATGCGGGTGAAATGGTGATACCATGCCAAGTTCCAACATTTTCAAAGTTCATTTTGCAGTGATTTTCAATTTCACCGTCATTTATCTCTCTAAACAAATAGGTAAATGACTGAAAAACAGCAAATGATGTCAGAACGTGTTGGAAATTGATGACGTCGATTTGGATGATGCATACTGAACGCAAAAATAGGCTGGAGTTCAAATAAGTTTAGAAAACATTGAAGTGCCCGTGTAACAGATGAGTTCTCGTCCGAAACCTAGATACTCCGAAAGAGATTGTCCAGTTTGTACACGAGGTGCGTCCAGTTTTCGCCGTGACCCTCTCTACTCTTTTGCACATGCTATGCGGGTGAAATGATGATACCATGCCAAGTTCCAACATTTTCAGAGTTCATTTTGTAGAGATTTTCAATTCCACCATCATTTAGCTCTCTAAACAAATCGGTAAATGACTGAAAAACGGCAAATGATGTCAGAACGTTTTGGAAATTCATGACGTCGCTTTGAATGATGCATACTGAATGCAAAAATAGGCTGGAGTTCAAATAAGTTTAAAAAACATTGAAGTGCCCGTGTAACAGATGAGTTCTCGTCCGAAACCCTAATACTCCGAAAGAGATTGTCCAATTTGTACACGAGGTGCGTCCAGTTTTCGCCGTGACCCTCTCTACTCTTTTGCACATGCTACGCGGGTGAAATGATGATACCATGCCATGTTCCAACATTTTCAAAGTTCATTTTGCAGTGATTTTCAATTTCACCGTCATTTATCTCTCTAAACAAATCGGTAAATGACTGAAAAACAGCAAATGATGTCAGAACGTGTTGGAAATTGTTGACGTCGCTTTGAATGATGCATACT
>NC_057811.1:45093366-45097104 GCF_018294505.1 Triticum aestivum | reverse complement strand
GTTCCAACATTTTCAGAGTTCATTTTGTAGTGATTTTCAATTTCACCGTCATTTAGCTCTCTAAACAAATCGGTAAATGACTGAAAAACAGCAAATGATGTCAGAACGTGTTGGAAATTGATGACGTCGCTTTGAATGATGCAAACTGAACGCAAAAATAGGCTGGAGTTCAAATAAGTTTAAAAACATTGAAGTGTCCGTGTAACAGATGAGTGCTCGTCCGAAACCCTGATACTCCGAAAGAGATTGTCCAGTTTGTACACGAGGTGCGTCCAGTTTTCGCCGTGACCCTCTCTACTCTTTTGCACATGCTATGCGGGTGAAATAATGAGACCATGCCAAGTTCCAACATTTTCAGAGTTCATTTTGTCGTGATATTTGGGATGTATTTGGGATTCTACTTGATATTAATTTGATTTTCCGAAACAAAAAAACAGTTGATTTAAAACATGTAAGAGTTAAAATTCTTATGTCATTTTAATCTTCCTATATAATATAAATTATGAGAGTATTTTTAAAAATATCTCTGCAGTTCTACATACAATTGAAATTCTTTGCCATTTTATCATTTAAGTTATTATAAACAACATTACTGTGCATGATGGGAAAATGTCGTTAATCTACTTTTGCTTCTTTTATTACTTGATGCATGTACGTGCTCGACAAAATATCAACATGGACTTTCACATATGAAGATTTATGACAGAGGGTGCCATCAATAAAAAACAAATATGCATTTTGCTTCATTAGTTGTGCTTTCCAGGTTGTCAACAGTTTACCAGATAGTAATTCAAGAAAGTGGTTTTCTGCCATGTGTTTCTAATTTATGAGATACCTTTCGAAGAATGGTTAATTTAAGATGATCCCCGCTGAAGGATCAATGAAACCACTGTCATTCAGTACATAGTAGTTCGTACACATTTCTTCTAAAAGTGCAAAATGTTATACCAAACTTTCTTACTGGAAAATTTAAGCCAACGTTGGTCATCCTTAGTGCATGTATCTTAAATTAACTAACTTATGATCATGCAAACATACACCTAACATGACAATTTTAATAGATATATATATCGTATATAAAGGCACACTCACTTCATATAGCTAATTTAAAAAACACTTACAGTAAGAATTACTAAAACAAAAAATAACACGTCAATCTTGACCAGCGGTAGCAAATATACATATGCCTACACAAACAATAAGGACTACTTGATTTGTGTTTCAAGAAAAATAGTACAATGCAACATGATAAAACTGCAGAATAATGATGCAAATATAAATTGCACAAAACCACTGATCATAAAAAATACAGTTAGTCCGGCATAGAAATGAGAAGGTAAATGATAAATGGATAAGATTTAAAAAATCAAACATACATAAGAAAAAATTATATGAGCATAAAGTCTTATATTATAAATGTCATTACATTTGGTTCTAGTAATTTTTTTTTTGCAAAAATCAAATAATATGGTCTCATTATTATACTTTAAGAAATTATAGCACGCACATCGAGTAGGCCACTTTGCTAGTTGATTATAATGGTTAACAAGCCATACATGGGCATACCTTCAGGATTAATTATCTCCCTTTCTACAAGAGGAACAATGTTAGTAATTGTGGGAAGGGGAGAAATTAAGAACTCAAGACAGGTCACCGGACATTTTCAGGTCACTCTGCATTTGTGTAGCTCCATTTGTTTGTTTCATACATACCCAGTATAGGGCCCGTACAGAAGAAGGTCCATAAATTGTTGTTTGAAGTGCTTTGTGAATTCCGCTAGATAAAACTATACATTATATGGTTTAAATCAGAATGCACTTCTTCTTACATCGCAGGTCAATAAACCCAATAATACTTCCGATAAAATGAATTTATTGATAACCTTCGTACTCCCTCTAGTTCTTTTTACTCTGCGTATTAGATTTGTGTCAAACTTTGCAAAGTTTGACCAAAATTATGTTAAAAAATATCAATATTTACCATACCAAATATATATATACTATAAAACTGCATCTCATAATGAATCTAACAATATTGATTTGGCATTGTGAATGTTGATACATTTTTCTATAAGTTTGATCGAAGTAGGGATACTTTGGTTTCGGACAAAACTTATATGCAAACTAAAAAGGACCGAAGAAAGTACATTATTGCATCAGTTACGAGTACAACCATGCTACTGCTGGCGCTCCCAGCAAGCCAGGGATGAAGCCAAGAGAGAAGAGGCATAGAAAGAAACCTAGACGGACGTTTCTGCTGCTGGTGAGAGAGCTGAGGTGTTCAAGAGTCAAAGCGAACGTTTCTGCCGCTGGCGCTCCCGAGCAATACAGGGACAGACGGTCAGCAATATAGGGTGGAAGAAGCCAAAAAGGAGGAGGCATTAAGAGAGACCGTCCAGGAAACTGCTAATAAGCCAGAGGTCACACAGACGGGCGCTTCTTTGCGCCAGCAGTGTGACAGAGGAGAAACGCCACCCTCTCGTGTATAAATAGGTGCAAGGCAGAGGTCGCACAGCATCCAGTACGAAGGTACCTTCCTGCCTCCAATTCCTCTTCCTCTAGCCAGCCTGGAGAGTGAGCGAGAAATTGGTAACAATGGATCTAAGTGACAACCAGATTCAGATCCTCGAGAGGTTGATCAAGCACCATTCCTACAGCTTATTTTTCGTGTCATATTTTCATGGTGATTCATGTTGTAACGCCCATGATGCGGTTATATCTCTCACGTGTCGAGGCACGACTTAGAGGCATAACCGCATTGTAGGTATTGTCGCAAGAAGGGTCATCTTCACACAATCCCATGTAATGAACAAGAATGGGATAACGAGAGTTGGCTTACAATCGCCACTTCACACAATACATAAATTAATTCATACATCATCCAAAATCCACACATAGACTGACTACGGTCAAATCCAAATGAAAATAAGATAACCCCAGATGCTAGATCCCCGATCGTCCCAACTGGACTCCACTACTGATCATCAGGAAACGAAACATAGTAACGACCACGTTCCTCGTCGAACTCCCACTTGAGCTCGGTTGCGTCATCTGCACTGGTATCGACGGCACCTGCAACTGTTTTGGTAGAATCTGTGAGTCACGAGGACTCAGCAATCTCACACCCGCGAGATCAAGACTATTTAAGCTTATAGGAAAGGATGGGGTAATGAGGTGGAGCTGCAGGAAGCACTAAGCATATATGGTGGCTAACATACGCAAATGAGAGTGAGAAGAGGAGCAACGCATCGGTCGCGAAGCTAGAAATGATCAAGAAGTGACCCTGAAACTACTTACGTTCATGCATAACTCAAACAGTGTTCACTTTCCGGACTCCGCCGAAAAGAGACCATCACGGCTACACACACAATTGATGTATTTTAATTTAGTCAAGTGTCATGTTCTCTACAACCGGACATTAACAAATTCCCATCTGCCTCATAACCGCGGGCACGGCTTTCGAAAGATAATACCCTGCAGGGGTGTCCCTACTTAGCCCATTATAAGCTCTCACGGTCAACGAAGAATAAACCTTCTCCCGGGAAGACCCGATCAGTCTCGGAATCCCGGTTTACAAAACATTTCGACAATGGTAAAACAAGACCAGCGAGACCGCTCGACTGTGCCGACAAATCCCGATAGGAGCTGCACATATCTCGTTCTCAGGGCACACCGGATGAGATAGGCTACGAGTAAAACCAGACTTCGAGTTTCCCCGAGGTGGCCCCGCACGCGGCTC
>NC_057811.1:45090705-45093018 GCF_018294505.1 Triticum aestivum | reverse complement strand
AAATAAAGATGACCCTCGGGCTCGCGAAAACCCAAGGGAAAAAAGCTTAGGTGGCAAATGGTAAAACCAAGGTTGGGCCTTGCTGGAGGAGTTTTATTCAAGGCGAACTGTCAAGGGGGTCCCATAAATCACCCAACCGCGTAAGGAACGCAAACTGAAGGAACATAATACCAGTATGACGGAAAACTAGGGCGGCAAGAGTGGAACAAAACACCAGGCATAAGGCCGAGCCTTCCACCCTTTACCACATATATAGATGCATTAATTAAATAAGAGATATTGTGATATGCCAAAATATCCATGTACCAACATTGAACCAACTTCAACTTCACCAGCAACTAGCAACGCTATAAGAAGGGCTGAGCAAAAGCGGTAACTTAGCCAAACAACGGTTTGCTAGGAAAGGATGGTTAGAGGCTTGACATGGCAACATGGGAGGCATGATATAGCAAGCGGTAGGTAGCGCAGCATAGCAATAGAGCGAACAACTAGCAAAGCAAAGATAGAAGTGATTTCGAGGGTATGGTCATCTTGCCTGCAAGGTTCTCAGAGTTGTCGAAAGCTTGATCCTCGTAAGCGTACTCAACAGGTTCCTCGTTCACGAACTCGTCTCCCGGATCTACCCACAGCAAGAACACAAGCAATGGAACCACAATCAATCACGGGAAATGCACAAGCAACATGAGGCAATACATGCATGATATGCGAGATGTGATATGCGATGCATATGCGTGCTTCAGAAGAAAAAGGATGAACAGGGCATCAACTTGGCAAACCAAGTATGCCACTGGAAATATGAGATGATTTCGGTCGAAATCGATATAAAGATCACCGGAAACGGATGCACGATTTGCAAATGGCAAGCAAAACAAGGATGACATGATTCTGCGATTAACAGCATGATAGCACGTAGAATACATCAACAAACTATGCTACAACACCTCAACATAGCAACGAAGCACATGGCAGTGATCTACAGGAGATGCTTGACAAAAGATGAACACTGAGCTACGGCTAGATCACAATATAACAGGTTCAAACAAGCATGGCAGAAGTGCAAAAGATATCAGCTTCACAGACTGAACATGGCTGAAACAGCATCAGGTAGCAATGTTCAGAGCAAGCAAAACACATGCTACATGAACTTATCAGAGCAAAACAAGGCATGGCATGAATCTACTAAATTCATAGAACAAAAGTCCCTTACTGACCATGAGCCAAAAAGGATCAGAAGATATGATGGCACCCATGTAAACATATCAAATTTCATTAACAGGTTCCAGACTTAGCAGAAAACAGAGCATAGCATTAACAGAATTATGAAGGCATCTTTGTGAGCTCGATGCACTCATCACAAGGCAATGAATGAAAAAAAGCATACCTACAGCAAGATTTCATGTTCATGAAGCTAACCATGGCAAGAGCAAGTTCATAGCACGTATGGATCAACTACAACAACCTAGGTAAAATTGAATATCACGTTAACATTCTGCCAGGAACATTTTATAGCAAAAGTAGAGCAATATTAAGACATGCTAGGGCACTCCATAATTGCAATCAGCGGCACGGATGGATAGAGCACAATTATATCTACAAAACATCCTTACTGAATATACTCAAAAGAAGCATGGATCTCAGTGTAGCCACAATGATACATGGCATCAAAATAACAGCAGGTAAAAGACAAAATCCTAAATCCCTGAAAACGGAAATATCACGAAGCCTAGTTTGCATGCTTGTGCTAGTCACCACATAGATCACAAAAATACATGGATTACACCTCTGTAAAGATGGCATGGCATAGATCAAAAAACCTGTAGAGTTCATGCCCATAAGATGCACACATCAAATGCAACAAAAATAACAAAACATCAAGTTCTGATAAGTAACAGCAGTAAACATCATATAGCACTTTTGCACCAGAGATTTGGGCATCAAGATGAACTCAAACGAGCATGGCACAATGGAACAAAATGCAGAGCATCTCGTGGTGAACATTTCGATATATCACACGCATGAAACGCAGCAGTATGCAATGAGATATGCTATGATGAACAGAGCAACATAAAGTGATATTTTCGGGACTTAGAGGATTTCGGGGTCAACCTTTTTCCCAGATCTAGGGTTCTTCAGGCACGGACTTCGAGGTCCACCGGATCTCCGCCGGAGTTCGAGGAAGGGCGGCCGGAGTGGGCTCGGGAGAGGGAGGAGGCCGGCCGAATCCGGTGAGGTGCGGCCGCGGGGTCGGGGCGCACGGGGTGGAGCGGCGGAGGCGGCGGTGGTCGGCGGCGACGCGGACGGAGGCGGCGGGAT
>NC_057811.1:45073316-45090300 GCF_018294505.1 Triticum aestivum | reverse complement strand
GCGCGGGGTGGAGACGCGGGCGGGGGCGACGGCGTACGGGCCCGCGGTGCCGGCGATGGGCTCGGCGGGCCGCGCGGTGGTGGGTGGCGGCGGTGACAGGTGGTGGCGCGTGAGTGGTGCGGGGGCGGCGGCGACATTGTCCGGCGCGGACCGGACACGTCCGGCTGCGGAGAGGGGAAGGGGTTAGGGTTGATCTGCCTGAAAATTTCGGGGGGAATCACCTATTTATAGGTAGAGGGAGCTAGGAGAATCCAAATGGTGTGCGGTTTTCACCCACACGATCGTGATCGAACGACCGAGAGCATGGAGGGGGCTTAGATGGGTTATTGGGCTGTTTGGAGGGGTGTTTTGCTGCAACACACAAAAGGCCTTTGCGGTTACCCGGTTAACCGTTGGAGCATCAAACGACCTTCAAATTGAACGAAACTTGACAGGTTGTCTACCGGTGGTATACCAAGGCCACTTGGCAAACCTCGGTCCATTCCGAGAACGTTTAACACCCGCTCACGAAAAGAAACAAGAGGGGTGCGCCGGTGCATGTGGGAGTGCCGGATTGCAAAACGGACAACGGGGAAAATGCTCGGATGCATGAGACGAACACGTATGCAAATGAGATGCACATGATGACATGATATGAGATGCTTGACATGAACAAAATGCAAAACGAAAGACAAAACCCGACCATGAAGGGAATATCATAACACATAGCCGAAAATGGCAAGAGTTGGAGTTACAAATATGGAAAGTTACATCCGGGGTGTTACACATGTGCAGGGTATTCAAGGTTTTCATCATCTTCTTCTTTTTTTAATGCAGTATTTTCATGGAGTGCCCCAACCCCAATGAGGCCCAGCGTGCTCATCTCGGTCGCTAGCTTCGCGTCGAGCCCCAGCATATCAAACTCTGGTTCAAGTACCGTCGTGCCTAGATGAGGAGGGTATGAACTCGATCTCCTTTCAATTTTTCCAAGGTTTTCAGTTTTTTCTGTTTGGGTGATGATTTAATGTAACGGAATCTGGATGTGGTGTTTGTGGTTGATCGCATGGCAGGCTAGGCACGAGCAGGTGGACAACCACCTCTCTGACTCAGACAATGACGAGATCGACGAGATCCACTAAGTTGTGGATCGAGGGCTGATCCATTGTAGTAAACTTGGTGCATGCCTTCATTTTTCTTTCTTCAATCTGTTTGTTTCAAGTAACGCGCCACAGAGCTGCCTGCGAGCAAGCCGTGTGTGTTGAGAGTCGGTCTCGACGGCAAGCATGTTTGCGTCGAGTCCATGTGTCAGGTTGGGGTCGCTCCCGTTTCTACCGCGTCGTGAACCGAGTCATGGGATGGCGTGGCACATCGGATCACACGTAATAATAGTGGAGTTGTAGATCATGCACGCACGATCTGATCCATGGGATGGCACGAGTCATTAGGAACATGGTGTGTGTTTAGGTCGGTCGTGCAACGACCCTTCTTTCTCTCTGTATTCCAAATAAAAAGGCTATAGCAAGCTTTCATGGCATCAAATTCCATGTGTGCCTTGTGTTTGCTAGTGTAAAATCTCTGATGTGTCCAGCTAACTGCGGGGGTAATCTTGGGTCGTTGACAAATATTTATTATCCCACGTTCTCTTGGCCGTGTGAAGATGTCGGACAGTCCGAAGAACGGTGCGCCGCATGCAACGATCTCCAATGGCAAGGAGGTCAACCGCGGTGAACCAATTATGCAGCATGGTGTGCACGAATTTGGGAATAAACACAATGGCCGATATGTTGACCCGGATGAACTATCGTGACTCAGGTTATGGTACAAGCGCGTGACCTATGTACGACGATGGCCCTCGGTCAGACCATCGCTGGATGCCATTGTGACCGAGGTGGTGCCCCCCTCACCCCAAATGATGTCGATTTTCATCGTGAAACCAACCAATGACAAGGGTTGGTTGGGACACGATTAAGTAAAGGTGAGCATTTGGTATATCCGGTTAGGTTTGTAAAAACATATGTCCTATTGAATGCCAACAAATAGGTTCCTAGAAAAAGGGAAACAAAAGAAAATAAACTCATTCATTTCGATTCGATAAATTTGTGCACCAGAATTATCCAATTGAACAAAATAGGCCCAGACCAAAACTGTTTGAAAATAGAGAGCAAACCGATCTAAGCAAGAAATCAGATGATAACGCATTATTCAAGAAAATATATTAATCAATTGATAATCTCGTAGGATTAAGTGCAAGCAATCAACAAGCAACCAAAAGAACAAAAAAGCTTGGGTACATATGGGATGTCCGTGTGCTTGTCCCTTTTCCTGCGCATGAGGTCGGCCTTGGCCCTAACTTCAGTTGTCAAAATAAAAAAATGCACTTTCAAGTTTCAAATGAGGCAACTGATCTTATTGTTTATCAAAAAGACTTCCGCTCCACTTTATATAAATCATACAATTCAGCACATACAACACAATACAACACGATACCGCAACACACACACACACACAAGGCATTATACAAGGATGATGAAGAACAACAACACAACTCAAAGGAAATGACTCGTTGTGGGTGGGCACCATTTGGGTTCGTTGGCAACTGCAGATGGCGTGCCCTTCTTCCTCCGGGAGGCATCTGCTCCGGGAGAAACCTTAGGTCTGGGTCTCCCTGGTCGGATGATGACGAAAACTTGTGTCATTCTCTCTCCTGTGGGCACTATTTTGGAGTAGGTACTGACTGGAGGGGCCAAGAGGTGGAGCGGTGTTGCATCTACCGCATCAAAAACGGTGGGTCTCAGCGGCATGGCGCGATGGAGTATTGGCGTTGGAGGTGGGTTGATGGATGCGCGTAGGCTGGTGGTATTTTCTGGCGTCGCGGCGGCGTCGACGGCAGTTGGGCCTCGCAAGGTCAATGCAAGGATCCCTCTTGAAGATGGGACGGTGGTAGATGGCAGCGCGGGATGCTAGAGTGCATGCATGCGGTGCGTGTTGTGGGTCTGCTAGGCCGGTTGGTGCTCTCGGCTCGCAGGCGGCGACTTCATGAGGCCACCGGATTAGATGATGTGCTTTGGTGCGGTCAGTGTTCATCATCAAGCTTATAGGTGTAGCGACAGAGTTTATCAGAAAGGTGGCTTCGGATTGATCCTTGTATTTATTGTGTCAGTCTCTGTTTAATAATTTAATAAAGATGGATGAGTGCAACGTTCGATGCAGAGGTCAGGGGTTATTCTCCTTTTCAAAAAAAAAGGAAAGCTCCAAGAAAATGGCTCATCGGATAGAGAGCATATTTCTTGATGTCACTAGAGCCCTCAACCATGAACAAGTCACTCCGAAGAGATGAAGCCGCACATGATGAGCTATGTACTCCAAGGTGGCGCCTTGTCGAAGGGGGGGGGCAGCCTCTGCAACATAGTACAACTAGTCGTGAAGACACCTGCCACATCACCGCCACTGAACGCCATACCCCAGTCACCCCGCCTCCTGCGTGGCCATTGCCACTATCCTGCACCTTAGCTAAGAGCTTCGCCCATGAGCATCGTTGCTCCCACCGCCAACTTACATGACACCCTTATTAGCAGCTTGTGCATGTGCCTACTAGCGGCGTTCGGCTGGCACACCACTTGTATAGTGTCGTTGGTAAGTGATTACTAGCGACGAGCGAGTAACTTACTAGCGGCTTGTCTACCTGCACGACACTAGTAAGGGACATACAAGTGTCATGCCTGGGCCTTTCACACGACAGTATTGTAGAATACTAATGGCATAGCACTAGTATTTTGGGGCATTGGTGATGTGCTTGTATTTTCGCGCGCCACTAGTACTTTGTTTTGGGCAAAAAGAAATGACATGACAATGTATTTGTTGCCATGGTAGCATTTGCACATTTAATTCATATATCAATAGAAAAAGTATGCATTAAATAGATTATTTTATGTATCATATTTTACACGAATTCAAATATCCAAATTGCAGCATAAACCTTTAATTTACATAACACACATTGATAGCATTGAAGTACATGCATTCATTTCACATGGTGAATTTGTAAAACACATGCATTGTCGTCTAGCTTCACTGCGGCGCCTCGGAATTTGTAAAAGTGTTGGGTTGCCTCTCTGACTCAGACAACGAGGAGATCGACTCGGAGAACGACGAGATCCACTTAGACAACTTCGCGATGTTGGTTTTTGTGGACCGAGGGCTGATCCATGCCCTAGAGTTTTTTCCTTCAATCTGTTTGTTCTAAATAACGCGCCATAGAGCTGCATGCAAGCATGTGGTGTGCACTGAGAGTCGGTCTCGACAACAAGCATGTTTGCGTCAAGTCCATGTGTCAGGTTGGGGTCGGTCCCATTTCTACCGTGTTGTGAACTGAGTCATGGGATGGCATGGCACATTGGATCACATGTGATAATAGTGGAGCCGTAGATCATGCACGCACGATCTGATCCGTGGGATGGCACGAGTCATTAGGAACGTGGTGTGTGTTTAGGTCGGTCGTGTAACAACCCTTCTTTCTCTCTGTATTCCAAATAAAAAAGCTGTAGCAAGTTTTCATGGCATCAAATTTTATGTGTGCTCTGTGTTTGCTAGTGTGTAAAACCTCTGATGTCTCCAGCTAATTGTGTGAGTACTCTTGGGTCGCTGACAAACATTCAGTATCCCACGTGATCTTGGCCATGTCAAGATGTCGGACAGTCCGAAGAAAGGTTTACCACCTGCAACGATCTCCAATGGCAAGGAGGTCAACCTCCGTGAACCAATCATGCAGCATGTTGTGCGCGAAATTGGGGATCAACACAATGGCCGATATGTTGAGCCGGACGAACTACGGCGACTCAGGTTATGCTACAAACGCGTGACCTATGTACGGTGATGGATGACCACTGTTGGATGTCATGGCGACCAAGGCGCTAGCCCCCCCCCCCCACACACACAATGATGTTTCTCAAAACATATGTCCTATCGAATGCCGGGGAAACAAAAGAAAATAAACTCATTTATTTCGATTCGATAAGTTGTGCACTAGAGTTATCCAATTGAACAAAATAGGCCCAGACCAAAACTGTTTGAAAATAGAGAGCAGACCGATCTAAGCAAGAAATCAGATGATAATGCATTATTGAAGCAAATATATTAATCAATTGATAATCTCGTAGGATTAAGTGCAAGCAATCAACAAGCAACCAAAAGAACAAAAAAAGCTTGGTGTAAGGGCATATTTATCCCTAAGTTGTTTTGGTGATTGATGACAATGCTTTTGCGGACTAATCATGTGCGTTGAGTGTTTTTCAGAGATTCATTCTTTTGGCACGAGACGATTTCCTTCCCTCGGAGCTTAAAGCGAAGACGGTGTAGTCCTTTCGGATTAGTTTGGTGGACTAGTTTCATAGGGATCACCGTACTATCAAGAGGGGGTCCGCTTTGGAAAGGCTAGGGTGGAATCATCACGTACACTTCCTTTGCCCCTCCCTCCGAGCCTTTCCGTTTCGATGATGGGCTTGGTTCTCCTTTCTTTGTGCCCTCTCTGGTCCCAGCGGTAGTACCGCGGGCCAGAGCGGTAGTACCGCTTGGGTGCTACAAGCGGTAGTACCGCTCTGGAGCGGTAGTACCGCCCAGAACAGTAGTACCGCTAGTAGCCCCGTGTGTGTACTATCTCTGGTCCCAGCGGTAGTACCGCGGGACGGAGCGGTAGTACCGCTTGGGTGCCACAAGCGGTAGTACCGCTCTGGGCGCGGTAGTACCGCTCCAGAGCAGTAGTACCGCTAGTGGCCCCAAGCCGTAGTACCGCGGTGGTCTCGTGCTAGTACCGCCTCGATTCAAGGGCTCCTTTTTCGTGTCGGGTTTTACGGTACTGGCCGCGGCTGTGGGGGCCGTAGTACCGCTCCAGTGTGGTAGTACCTCCCTCCCTCCGCGGTAGTACCGCTGTGGGCCAAGCGGTAGTACCGCGCTTTGGGGCGGTAGTACCGCTTATAGTGGCAAGCGGTAGTACCGCTGGCACAGCGGTACTACCTCTCTCTTCGGGGCAAAGGGGGGTAACGGTTGGTTTGTTCCCCCCACTATATAAAGGGTTCTTCTTCCCGAAAGTTGACTTACCTCTTTCCCCAAAAGCTCCATTATTGCTCCAAGCTCCATTTTCGCCCGATCTCTCTCCCTAGCCAATCAAACTTGTTGATTTGCTCGGGATTGGTTGAGAAGGCCACGATCTACACTTCCACCAAGAGAAATTTGATTCCCCCCACTTATCCCTAGCGGATCTTGTTACTCTTGGGTGTTTGAGCACCCTAGACGGTTGAGGTCGCCGCGGAGCCATAGTCCATTGTGGTGAAGCTTTGTGGTGTCGTTGGGAGCCTCCAATTAAGTTGTGGAGATTGCCCCAACCTTGTTTGTAAAGGTTCGGTCGCCGCCTTCAAGGGCACCAATAGTGGAATCACGGCATCTCGCATTGGGTGAGGGCGTGAGGAGAATACGGTGGCCCTTGTGGCTTCTTGGGGAGCATTGTGCCTCCACATCGCTCCAACGGAGACGTACTTCCCCTCAAAAGGAAGGAACTTCGGTAACACATCCTCGTCTCCACCGGCTCCACTCTTGGTTATCTCGTTACTTTACTTTCGCTAGTTTACTTGTGTTATATCTCTTACTTGCTTGCGTGCTTGGTGTCGTTGCATCATATAGGTTGCTCACTTAGTTGCATATCTAGACAACCTATTTTGATGCAAAGTTTAATTTGGTAAAGAAAAGCTAAAAATTGTTAGTTGCCTATTCACCCCCCCCCCCTCTAGTCAACTATATCGATCCTTTCAATTGGTATCAGAGCCTCGTCTCTTTATTAAGGACTTTACCGTCCAAAGAGTATGGTTGACGTCGTAGACGGTGCGGAGGAGCACTCCGGTGAGAATCCAGTCTCGTCTACGGGAGATGGGGGAACCGCGGTCTCTCGTGAGGAATTCAATGTGGTGTTGGACACATTGAAAACCTCCATGACGACCAAGGTCGAAAGCATGTTGAATAAATTCTTAGAAGGGCTTAAACTTACCACCGCACCGTTGAAAGTGGGTGATCCCGCTAACAAGGTGACGGATGCTACCTCCGACAAGGGGGAAGCTTCGAGCGAGAAGGCTCCTTGTTCTAGTTATAAAAATGGGACCGGCATCTTTGCCCATGTGGAACCTCCACCCGTCTATGGTGGACCGCTCCCTTCCACTCATTTGAATCGTGCCGGCCCGGCCCCTAAGATTGAGAAGAATGTAGATTTTGATTCTTGGGTCTATCGTTTTAAGCATCATTTAAATCATGTGAACACTAACCTTTGGAGAATCATTGAAGAAGGCTTTTATCCGCATGACCGAAGTAACTTCACTCCTAGAGAAGTTGTGGATCATCAATTCAATGAGAATGCTCTCTTCATCATCCAAGAAGCAATCCCACCCGAAGATCTTCCTCATCTCCGGCCTTACACCGTGGCCAAAGATGCTTGGCTCCAAGTTGTTTCCCTCTATTGGGGAAGCGGAAGCATTCAACGCTCCAACTATGAAGTGGTGCAAGATGAAGCCGACGAGTTTGCAATGAAAGAAGATGAAGAACCTCGTGAGCTTTTTCGGAGAGTAACCAAACTCGCGGTCTCTCTCCGAGATCATGGAAGTAAGGACACGGATGACAATTGGATCAAGCGCAAATTCCTCAAAGCAATGATGCCCTACCACAAAGCCATGTCCTCCGTAATTCGTCAAAGGCTGGACTTCCACACCTTGTCATCAAGTGAAGTGTTGGATGAGTTTGTTGCTATGAGCATCTTGGACAAGACCGCCGACAATGCGGTTCTTCGCTCTCAAAGAGTAAAGAAGCCCAACCTTGCTCTAAAGGCCAAGGTTAGTATGGAGGAAGAGGATGAAGAGGAAGAAGAGGAGGGCAACCTGGAAGATACGAAGTATGCCTATCATGAACACATGGCTCTTGCTTCAAGGCAATTTTGGAGCAAGAAGAACACGAGGCCAAACTTCAACAAAATCAACTCAAGTGGCGCAAAGGGCAAGCAACGGATGAGGACTTGCTTCAATTGTGGCAATGTGAGCCACTTTGTTGCGGAGTGCCCTTACGAGAAGAGGGAAGACAATGGTGGCAAGCTCATTAGAAAAGACAAGGCCAAGTCGTTCCCCAACAAGAGCAACTTCACCAAGAAGACTCCTCCCAAGGCGTTGGTGGTTCAATAAGAGTACAATGAGGATGATGACGATGATGAAGATAGTGAGTCGATTGCCATGGCCTCCGTTGCCATTGCGAAGACTCCACGGGTGTCTCTCTTCGAATCACCCAATGAGAACATCACCGCCAAGTGCCTCATGGCTAAAGCCACCAATAAGGTAACCTCCAACATCAAAACTACCAACATTAATCATCCTTCTTCGACGGATAGCATTGATGAACATGAGGGGACAAATGTGGAGGAAAATGAGTTTGAGATCTTTATGGGTAAACTCAAAGGTAAATCCAAGAAGCACTTCGTTGATCTCTTGGAACAACTTGGTGAAGCCAATGACATGATCGAGGCTCACGAAGATACCATCTCTAAGATGGAGGGGCATAGTCGTGACTATGCCGATGAGATTTCGGATCTTTCCAATGCTCTTGACGAAGAGCGTGGTCTTCGTTTGGCTCTTGAGGAGTCATACAACGATGATCATGCTAAGTTAAAGAAAGATCTTGATCATGCTCTTGTTGTGTCTCGTGTGCTAGACTCCGAGAAGGCAAAACTTGGGGTTGATCTTGCTAGACTCAAAGAGGAGTTTGGCATTCTCGACAAGGCTCACAAAGTCTTGAAGGGTGTTCATGCTATCCTCAAGGAGTCTCATGATCAACTCCAAGTGAAGCTAACAAAGGAGAAAGCCACCTTTCCTCATATGGTGTTAATTGATAATGCAAATGCTACTAACCCGTGTTGTGAGCATGTGCATCTTGTTGAGGAGAATGCTAAGTTGAAGGAGCAACTTGAGAAAGGCCTTATGTCATGCATACAAGGTGAGAAGAACCTCAACGACCTCTTGAGCAATCAAAAGGAAGTTGTGGCCAAGGAGGGGATTGGGTTCGCACCCAATCCCAAGAACAAGAAGAAGAATGACAAGACCAAGCGACCTCCTCCTCTCAAGCAAACTTTTGTGAAGGCGGGAGAGGGTGCTTCCAAGGAGAATAAGAACAATGCGAAGGGTGGAGGTGTCAAGAAGGGCAATGCCACTCCTTCCAACAAAGCCGGCGACTTTAATCCTTCTTATGTGTTATGTCGTGCTAGTGATGGGCATGTTTATGCCAAATTCGTTGGTTCTCCTCATGAGTACATTGAATGGTCTATTTGGGTTCCTAAGACCCTTGTTGCTAACATCAACAGACCCATTACAAAATGGGTACCTAAAACCAAGCATTGATCTCTTGTAGGTGTTTGCTTCCGGTGGGGGATCATGGTTGCTCGATAGTGGAGCTACAAATCATATGACCGGAAGCAAGGACTTGGTGGTGGACGTGCACAAGATTCCATCTATGCCCACCAATGTCGAGTGGGGTGATGCCTCGTCTTCTAAGGTATTGGGACTCGGCAAAGTTGTCATTTCTCATGATCTCACGATCGAGAAGGTCATGCTAGTTGAGTCCCTTGCATACAATTTACTTTCCGTTCGTCAACTTGCTATCATGGGCTTTGCCACCTTCTTTGATATTGATACCGTGGCCCTCTTGTGGAGCAAGACTCTTAAAGTAGCCTTTGTTGGGCATGTCGAGAACGGTCTCTATGTGATTAACTTTTCGGAGCAACCCACTAAGACCGCGACATGCCTAATGGCTAAAGTTGACGTGGGGTGGCTTTGGCACTGCCGTTTAGCCCATGTCAATATGAGATCTTTGCAAAGTCTTCTCAAGGGGGACCACGTCCGTGGACTAACGAACGTTAGTTTTGCCAAAGATCGTGCTTGCAGTGCTTGTATTGAAGGAAAGCTTCATGAGAAGGCTCACCCTCCCACGACTCTTATTTACTCAAAGAGGCCATTGGAGCTCCTTCATTTGGATCTCTTTGGTCCTCCATCCTTTGATAGTCTTGGGGGTAGAAAGTACTGCTTGGTAATTGTGGATGATTATTCTAGATACATGTGGGTGTATTTCTTCAAGAGGAAGAGCGAGACCCAACAAACAGTCATTGACTTTGCAAATGAAGCCCAACGTCAACACAATGCAAAGATCTTGACAATAAGAAGTGACAACGGCACCGAGTTCAAGAACTACACCTTGGATGAGTTGCTCAGTGATGAGGGGATCAAGCATCAATATTCCGCACCTTACACCCCTCAACAAAATGGTGTTGCGGAGAGGAAGAATCGGACGTTGATGGATGCGGCAAGGACCATGATGGCGGAGTTCAAGTCTCCATACAACTTTTGGGCCGAAGCCATCAACACCGCGTGTCATGCTTCAAATCGGCTCTATCTTCGCAAAGGCTTGAACAAGACTCCATATGAGATCCTCACCGGTAACAAGCCCAACCTCAAGTACTTTCGGGTGTTCGGGTGTAAGTGTTTGATTCTCAAGAAAGGTGTTCGTTTGTCTAAATTTGAGACTAGAGCTCATGAGGGCATATTTGTTGGTTATGCTACAAACTCCCATGTTTACCGTGTTCTCAATAAGTCCACGGGACTTATTGAGGAGATGTGTAACGTGGAGTTTGATGAAAATAACGGCTCCCAAGTGGAGCAAAGTGGTACTTGTGATGTAGGTGATGAAATTCCTCCCCAAGCCATAAGAAGAATGTGTATTGGATATATCCTACCCATTGAGGAACCCCTTGTGGCCGAAGGAGAAGGACAATGCTCCACTCAAGTGGAGCCATCACCAACCCAAGACCCACACGCTTCCGAAGAACAAAGTGAAGGCCCTCAACCTCATGAACAAGATCAAGGGCAAGATCAACCTCAAGATGGTGGTGATCCACCAAATGATGCCCAAGGTCAAGTTCTTCCCCTCGAGCTAGTTCAAGATCAAGAACAAGCTCAAGACGACGCTCAAGATGATCAAGTAACCCCTCCTCACTTCACTTCCGAGGAGGAATTGGAGCGTCGTGCCGCTAAGATCGCTTCCAAGCTCACCACCAAAGGTCATCTCATGGAGAATGTGGTTGGAAGCCTAAGAAAGGGGGTAAGCACTCGTAGACAATTAGCAAACTATTGTGAACATCATGCGTTTGTTTCTTGTGTCGAACCCCAAAAGGTTTATGAAGCGCTTGAGGACCCGGATTGGCTCAATGCCATGCATGAAGAACTCAACAACTTCGAACATAACCAAGTGTGGAAGTTAGTGCCAAGGCCAACCGGGAATCATAATGTCATTGGAACCAAGTGGATATTCAAGAACAAGCAAGACGCTCATGGAATCATTGTTTGCAACAAGGCTCGTTTGGTGGCACAAGGCTACTCCCAAGTCGAGGGTATCGACTACGGTGAAACCTTTGCCCCCGTTGCTCGCCTTGAATCTATTCGTTTGTTGATTGCTTATGCTTCTCATCATAATTTCACTTTGCAACAAATGGATGTGAAGAGTGCTTTTCTTAATGGTCCCATAAATGAGTTGGTATATGTCAAACAACCCCCCGGGTTCGAAGATCCCTATTTCCCCGATCATGTGTATCAACTCCACAAGGCACTCTATGGCCTTAAACAAGCCCCACGTGCGTGGTATGAGCATCTTACGGAGTTGTTACAAGATCGTGGATTCGAAATCGGGAAAATCGACCCCACTCTTTTTACTAAGAAGGTCAAAGGGGAGTTGTTTGTGTTCCAACTATATGTTGATGATATTATTTTTGGTTCCCCTAACAAAGCTTTCAATGAAGAATTTGCCACTCTCATGACCTCAAAGTTCAAGATGTCTATGATGGGAGAGTTGAAGTTCTTTCTCGGATTCGAAATCAAACAAAGAAGAGAAGGAACCTTCATCAACCAAGCCAAATACACTCAAGACATGCTAAAGAGATTCAAGCTAAGTGATGTCAAGCCGGCGTCCACTCCAATGCCCACCAAGTGCCAACTTGACATTGAGCCCAATGGTAAAGCGGTGGATCAAAAGGTATATCGCTCTATGATTGGATCCTTGCTTTACCTTTGTGCATCTAGACCGGATATCATGTTGAGTGTGGGAATATGTGCACGGTTTCAAGCCGCACCTAAGGAAAGCCACTTTGTGGCGGTCAAGCGAATCTTTCGATATTTGGCTCATACCCCAAACTTTGGCCTATGGTACCCAAGAGGAGCAAACTTCAAGATTGTAGGTTATTCGGACTCCGATTGGGCGGGAGACAAAGTGGATAGGAAGTCCACCTCCGGAGGGTGCCAATTTCTTGGTTGCTCTTTGGTAAGTTGGTCTTCTAAAAAGCAAAGTTGTGTGTCTCTCTCGTCCACCGAAGCGGAGTATGTGGTGGCCGGAAGTTGTTGTGCACAACTCTTATGGATGAGGCAAACTTTAAAGGATTACGGTGTCATTTGTGACAAAGTGCCTCTTTGGTGTGACAATGAAAGTGCTATCAAGATTTCTCTCAACCCGGTGCAACACTTCAAGACAAAGCATATTGAGATTCGGTATCACTTCATCCGGGATCATATTAGGCGAGGGGAGAACGAGCTCAACTATGTCAACACTCATGATAACCTTGCAGATATTTTCACGAAGCCATTGGATGAAGCAAGATTTCGCGAGTTAAGGCATGAGCTAAATATCATTGATTCGAGCAATGTGGTTTGAACCTTTGCACACCCCTCACATTCACTGTGCTTTCTTGTCTAGGTGTAGGCATGGACGTAGGGGGAGTGTTGTTCTCTCAATGAACTTTCCCTCCCCCCACAATGCATAAACTGATCTCACTCTTTCACATTAGCCATTTTTGATGGTACTTGTGCTTCAAAGACGAGCTTTGGTCATGGGCCCAAGGATAATTCTTCGCGGTGCCATACCAAGTGACTCAAACATAGGTGGCCTCAGCCACCGCCCTCTCGTATAGAGGCGTGTGATTCTTGTTCTCTTGCTAGTGCTCTTGTTCGTCTTCTTGCCGTTGTTTCCCGTATTTCGTTTTACACCATATGTGTTGAGTCTGGTTTGAGTTGCGCTGGGCGGTACTACCGTTGTGCAGGAGCGGTACTACCGCTGGAGCGGTACTACCGCTGGAGCGGTACTACCGCTGGAGCGGTACTACCGCTCCACAGTGCGGTACTACCGCTTATACGGCTAAGCGGTACTACCGCCCCTCACCACGGTACTACCGCTGAGGGGCGGGGCCAGGGGGTTAAGTCATGGGCAGGGGTGGTTTCCTCCACCCCATACCCATTTGCTTCGTCCCCTGGTTCCTCTTCCTCTCTCCAGCGCCATCTCGCCGCGGGAAGGCTCCGGCGGCCCTCCGTCTCCGGACCGTTCCTCTCCATTTCCTTCGGTGGAGTCGATCCCCACCTCGTCCTCTTGCCATGGATGCCGGTGATGAACACCCTGAGCAATAAGTCCACCTGTCAACCCCGGGCGTTCAACGTCAAAGCGGTACCGCTCATCTGAGACTGCAGGTGGTTCTTCCAGTGTTCCACAGCCGACAGGGGGTGCTTCCTCAAGTGCTAATCCTCCTCGCAAGAAGAAGATTGCCAGCCGACCGAAGCCAAGTGGCAAGAAAGTGACTGAGATGTCTAGCAAGGAATTCTGGGACAGGCGTCGGCGCAACCCTTATGAGGAAGAACAAGAACCCAATCTTGTCAACCGCCCGTTCTGGAACCGGTTTCAGTATGCCACATACTTTGATGTGATCAAGGCTAAGAAGAATCTCTTTGTCAATGTTCATTCCATCAACACGGATGCTATGGAGAAGGACCTTGAGTACTTTGGTGATGCCCTACAGATGTGCTCTCAGTTGAACATTCTCAGGATCATGCAGTTCAACAAGGACTTTGATGCAGATTTGCTGGCACAGTTCTTTGCCACTGTTCACCAGGGACTGACGCAGACAGGACTCTGACTTGGATGACAAATGGAAAGGTGCTAGCTGTCAAGTGGCAGGCCTTCATGGGGCTACTTGAGGTGGAAGATCAAGGGCTCGAGACTCCAGTTGGTTTTCGTCCTCACCAAAATGTCACCTCCACTCACAAGCAAGCCCTCTGGCCCTACTGTACTCGGAAGGTCCACCCTGAGACCAGGAAGGAAACATATGAGTTGTCTACCTTTCTGGACATCCTTCACCGCATCTTCCGCGAGACTCTCTTCCCTCGTATTGGGAATCTGGACATGGTACACTCTTACCTGGTGGACATGCTTCTCTTCTGCCAGCGTGAGAAGGACGCAAACACGGGCGAGTCTCTGGACATCTCTCATGTCATGTGGTCTGAGCTTCTGGCAGCTATTTCTGAGCGCAAGTGCCCAATTTATGGCCCGTTCATCATGTTGCTTATTGAGAGGGCCTGGAGACATACCTATCCTGAGGAGCAGCTGGAAACTGGAGAGTTGGTCTCTCATGAGATCAAGCGTCTGAGGAAGAAGGATAATTGGGGTAGATCTGGAGCTCCATCTTCTGCTGGTGCCATGGAGATCGAGGACGAGGCTGATGCCGGTGATGATGATGAGGAGTATGTGCCTCCTAGGACAGAGCCTTCTGCAGCAGAGCCATCTTGGGCAAAGAAGCTCAAACGCGAGATGAAGAAGCTGTTCTGCCTAGAGTCTCATGGTCAGTACATGACTCATGTGGCTGAGAAGAAGGCAAGAGGACGTCACAAGGAGCTGATGCGTCAGATGGGTGCGACAGTCACCAGCGGCTCAAAGGGTCAGAACTGACGAGGAGGAGTGGATCCAGCAGCACTAACCGTGGACCGACTCAGATGCCGACCAGTTTCCGGGCGACGACGGCAGTGCAGATGATCACACAGAGTCCTGATGTTCGAGATCCTCAGCATGCTCTCACCTGGAGCCGTAGGCTAGCTCTTTGACCCTTTTGGTGTCTCGATGCCAAAGGGGGAGAGAGTTTAGGGATTTGCGTGTTGCGAGTGTGTCTTTGCCTTTGGGTTTTCGTTATGTGCTACTTTGTGCTTTGCTTGGAACTTGTGCTTTGCTTGGTTTTGTGTTCAGTAAGACTTTAGTTTGCGTCATATGGTGTGAGACATATGCTACCCTATCATTATCATATCTTTATCTTTGTCTCTAGTCATTTGATATCTCATGACTTATATGCTTCATTATGTTATATATCCTGCTATCTTGTTTCTCGCTTAGGTTGTTGGTCTCTAAAATACAGGGGGAGTGTTGATCCTAGTATGTGTGTCGTGCAGCTCAAAGTACCTATCTTGATGGCACACATCTAGGGGGAGCCCGTCTATATTTTAGAGACTTGGGGTTTGCTTATGTCCTTTGTTTTTCCCAGTTGTGCAAATCCCGCATTGTCATCAATCCACCAAAAAGGGGGAGATTGTAAGGGCATATTTATCCCTAAGTTTTTTTGGTGATTGATGACAATGCTTTTGCGGACTAATCATGTGCGTTGAGTATTTTTCAGAGATTCATTCTTTTGGCACGAGACGATTTCCTTCCCTCGGAGCTTAAAGCGAAGACGGTGTAGTCCTTTCGGATTAGTTTGGTGGACTAGTTTCATAGGGATCACCGTACTATCAAGAGGGGGTCCGTTTTGGAAAGGCTAGGGTGGAATCACGTACACTTCCTTTGCCCCTTCCTCCAAGCCTTTCCGTTTCGATGATGGGCTTGGTTCTCCTTTCTTTGTGCCCTCTCTGGTCCCAGCGGTAGTATCGCGGGCCAGAGCGGTAGTACTGCTTGGGTGCTACAAGCGGTAGTACCGCTCTGGAGCGGTAGTACCGCCCAGAGCAGTAGTACCGCTAGTAGCCCCGTGTGTGTACTATCTCTGGTCCCAGCGGTAGTACCGCGGGATGGAGCGGTAGTACCGCTTGGGTGCCACAAGCGGTAGTACTGCTCTGGGCGCGGTAGTACCGCTCCAGAGCAGTAGTACCGCTAGTGGCCCCAAGCCGTAGTACCACGGTGGTCTCGTGCTAGTACCGCCTCGATTCGAGGGCTCCTTTCTGTGCGGGTTTTACGGTACTGGCCGCGGCTGTGGGGGCCGTAGTACCGCTCCAGTGCGGTAGTACCGCCCTCCCTCCGCGGTAGTACCGCTGTGGGCCAAGCGGTAGTACCGCGCTTTGGGGCGGTAGTACCGCTTATAGTGGCAAGCGGTAGTACCGCTGGCACAGCGGTACTACCGCTCTCTTCGGGGCAGAAGGGGGGTAACGGTTGGTTTGTTCCCCCCACTATATAAAGGGGTCTTCTTCCCCAAAGTTGACTTACCTCTTTCCCCAAAAGCTCCATTGTTGCTCCAAGCTCCATTTTCGCCCGATCTCTCTCCCTAGCCAATCAAACTTGTTGATTTGCTCGGGATTGGTTGAGAAGGCCACGATCTACACTTCCACCAAGAGAAATTTGATTCCCCCCACTTATCCCTAGCGGATCTTGTTACTCTTGGGTGTTTGAGCACCCTAGACGGTTGAGGTCACCGCGGAGCCATAGTCCATTGTGGTGAAGCTTTGTGGTGTCGTTGGGAGCCTCCAATTAAGTTGTGGAGATTGCCCCAACCTTGTTTGTAAAGGTTCGGTCGCCGCCTTCAAGGGCACCAATAGTGGAATCACGGCATCTCGCATTGTGTGAGGGCGTGAGGAGAATACGGTGGCCCTTGTGGCTTCTTGGGGAGCATTGTGCCTCCACACCGCTCCAACGGAGACGTACTTCCCCTCAAAAGGAAGGAACTTCGGTAACACATCCTCGTCTCCACCGGCTCCACTCTTGGTTATCTCGTTCCTTTACTTTCGCTAGTTTACTTGTGTTATATCTCTTACTTGCTTGCGTGCTTGGTGTCGTTGCATCATATAGGTTGCTCACTTAGTTGCATATCTAGACAACCTATTTTGATGCAAAGTTTAATTTGGTAAAGAAAAGCTAAAAATTGTTAGTTGCCTATTCA
>NC_057811.1:45061669-45073188 GCF_018294505.1 Triticum aestivum | reverse complement strand
TCTAGTCAACTATATCGATCCTTTCACTTGGGTACATATGGGATGTCCGTGTGCTTGCCCCTTTTCCTGCGCATGAGGTCGGCCTTGGCCCTAACTTCCGTTGTCAAAATTAAAAAATGCACTTTCAAGTTTCAAATGAGGCAATTGATCTTATTGTTTATCAAAAAGACTTCCGCTCCACTTTATATAAATCATACAATTCAGCACATACAACACAATACAACATGATACCGCAACACACACACACAAGGCATTATACAAGGATGCTGAAGAACAACAACACAACTCCAAGAAAATGACTCGTTGTGGGTGGGCACCATTTGGGTTCGTTGGCAACTGCAGATGGTGTGCCCTTCTTCCCCGGGAGGCATCTGCTCCGGGAGAAACCTTAGGTCTGGGTCTCCCTGGTCGGATGATGATGAAAACTTGTGTCATTCTCTCTCCTGTGGGCACTGTTTTGGAGTAGGTACTGATTGGAGGGGCCAAGAGGTGGAGCGGTGTTGCATGTACCGCATCAAAAACGGTGGGTCTCAGCGGCATGGCATGACGGAGTATCGGCGTTGGAGGTGGGTTGATGGATGCGCGCAGGCTGGTGGTATTTTCTGGCGTCGCGGTGGCGGCGACGGTAGTTGGGCCTCGCAAGGTCAATGCAAGGATCCCTCTTGAAGATGGGACGGCGGTAGATGGCAGCACGGGATCCTAGAGCGCATGCATGCGGTGTGCGTTGTGGGTCTGCTAGGCTAGTTGGTGCTCTCGGCTCGCAGGCGGCGACTTCATGAGGCCACCGGATTAGATGATGTGCTTTGGTGCGGTCAGGGTTCATCATCAAGCTTATAGGTGTAGCGACAGAGTTTATCGGAAAGGTGGCTTCGGATTGATCCTTGTATTTATTGTGTCAGTCTCTGTTGAATAATTTAATAAAGATGGATGAGTGCAACGTTCGATGGAGAGGTCGAGGGTTATTCTCCTTTTCAAAAAAATAGGAAAACTCCAAGAAAATGGCTCATCGGATAGAGAGCATATTTCTTGATGTCACTAGAGCCCTCAACCATGAACAAGTCACTCCGAAGAGATGAAGCCGCACATGATGAGCTATGTACTCCAAGGTGGCGCCTTGTCGAAGGGGGGGGGGCAGCCTCTGCAACATAGTACAACTAGTCGTGAAGACACCTGCCACATCACCGCCACTGAACGCCATACCCCAGTCAACCCGCCTCCTGCGTGGCCATTGCCACTATCCTGCACCTTAGCTAAGAGCTTCGCCCATGAGCATCGTTGCTCCCACCGCCAACTTACATGACACCCTTATTAGCAGCTTGTGCATGTGCCTACTAGCGGCGTTCGGCTGGCACACCACTAGTATAGTGTCATTGGTAAGTGATTACTAGCGACGAGCGAGTAACTTACTAGCGGCTTGTCTACCTGCACGACACTAGTAAGGGACATACAAGTGTCATGCCTGGGCCTTTCACACGACAGTATTGTAGAATACTAATGGCATAGCGCTAGTATTTTGGGGCATTGGTGATGTGCTTGTATTTTCGCGCGCCACTAGTACTTTGTTTTGGGCAAAAAGAAATGACATGACAATGTATTTGTTGCCATGGTAGCATTTGCACATTTAATTCATATATCAATAAAAAAGTATGTATTAAATAGATAATTTTATGTATCACATTTTACACGAATTCAAATATCCAAATTGCAGCATACACCTTTAATTTACATAACACACATTGATAGCATTGAAGTACATGCATTCATTTCACATGGTGAATTTGTAAAACACATGCATTGTCGTCTAGCTTCACTGCGGCGCCTCGGAAGTTTTGAAGTTTCGGTCGACGAATCTTTGACGTGTCGTGATGAAGAGAACAAATGTCAGCATACATCAAATCAAATATATTTCAACATGTATACATAGCAAAATTGTCTTTTATAGCAATTTAGATACCAAACATATCACATGGCAACAAATAGCAAGATTAGCACATAGCAAACCTAGGCCTGGCAGAAATTTTTAACCTTGGGGCTCATATTTGCTGTGATGGTAGTTTTGCGTTCATTTTTTGCTGACATGGCAGCAATTCTGAGCCAAATGGCTCATTTAACTCCATGGTAGCAAATATGAGCGAAATGGCTCATTTAGCTAGCATTGCAATGATTCTAGGCTAAATGGATCTTTTAGTTGTCATGGAAAAACTTTTGTGCCTTTGGCCTCATATTTGCTACCATGGGGTCAATTAGTGTTAACCGAGATCATTTCTCTACCATGGCAGCATGTATGAGTCAAATTGCTCATTTAGTTTTCATGGTAGAATTTTTCCAGCCTTGGGGCTAACATAAGCTAGCATGGTTGCATTTTTAGTTAATTTTTTTACTCCCATGGTAGCATTTATGAGCAGAAGCTCTCATGTTGTTGCCATGCCAGAATTGTCATGTTTCGATATGTCGAATGACTACTGAGGTTAATGAAGTAAACATAGTAGGTCATTTTCATCATGCATCTTTAAAACATAAGTAGATACTACACAAAATGTTCGGTTACCCGAAATCAATATAGAATTAGTCTGCGGGCAAATCTTAAAGGAAGCCGACACCGGATGGAACCTTCACCATGTAAATCGAGCAATTTTTAGGTTGGCTAAGAAACGTGACCTTGTCCACCCTCTCTTTCTTGAGATTGTCATCATGAAGAAACCTCATGTCGAATAACATGATATCGTGTATATTACTGGGTACCATGGGTTCATCGGAAAATGAGCCCCACGAAACATAGAAGGATGATCCTCAATCTACTTTCGAACCAGTTTCTGTCTGCCAGCAACGCCCGTGCCCTGTGTAATGAAAATTTTTCTGTCTCTTCTTCCTCCCACTTCTGGGTACAACAATAACTGGGGGCTGCCATAGTGTCTCAAATTGACCCATTCATTGTGATCAAAGTCATGACATTCGCTTTAAGGGACATTGATCATTCTGAGTGTCGTCCACTAGCGGCATATTAAGCAAACTCTCAGCAACATTATGGTTGACCGCAAAAGTCATGCCATTATCATATTCATTGTTAAAGTACATATTAACATCCTCCTCCCCATGCTCATAGTGTGTCGGGCGGCGGCTCATCTTTGTCAGCGCCCTCATCATTAGCCACCACTATGTCCTAAGGACCTTCAACTCGGCACGGACCCAAAGTAGATGGTCCCAGTGTAGGGACATTCGTAGAGAGTGTCAGCGGTGAGTGTGTTTGCTAGCTGTGGGGAGTGCGTCCCCCAATGTGTTTGTCACTTAGTCCACATAAGGGTCCAACTCGGGCACTCTATGAGCGTATAGTGTGTTCCCTCATCTGCACCTTGAGGTTGTTCATTAGGGTCCACCTCTTTGCAACTAGGAAATACCATACACACTTCCACCCTAGTCAGGTATGTTGGCAACAGAATGTTATGCATCAGTTTCTGTTGATAGTACCCGCTGCAACATCCTTTAGTTGGTTGTTCACCATGGCTTGGAGAGTGCACGAGGTGTTCAACTACGAAAATCTACGCCTCGTCAAGGTTAGAGATTCTAACAATGAAATCATACATGGAAGAAGGCACTTGCATGTTGAGGCAGGGATAATTGCCATAGGGGCGTCGATATCAACCAGTGACGTCATCTGGCCCGTGAATGAGATGGATGGGATTTTATGAGGTGTCGGATCTTCCGTTATGGGATATACAAAACTTCCGCAATAATTGTAGTATCTATTATCCGTTACCATCATAGTCAACCAAGGATGCATTGTATGGCCCTGTGGTTTTCACGTGAGACAGTTATTGTCATGTAGATATCAATAAGAATATAAATGGAAATGCATGACTTCATTCTGTTGGCTAATACTATAAATTGACGCATAGGTTATGTATATAGTTCTACAAACTTACCTTTCATGTTCATTAAACAATCACTAAACATGCATTTGTGTTCGTATAGTGTATGATTGATCTCCAAACACAACGTCTCATAAGAGGAGTTGTCATCTAACCCTTAGGTACATTTCATTATAAGATGTTTTGGATATTATCTTTTTGTTTTTTTCATTGTTCACAATGAGTATTTTATTATACTTATCCTGG
The DNA here is from genome assembly GCF_018294505.1 of Triticum aestivum. Classification (NCBI taxonomy): domain Eukaryota; kingdom Viridiplantae; phylum Streptophyta; class Magnoliopsida; order Poales; family Poaceae; genus Triticum; species Triticum aestivum. The sequence continues at coordinate 45,069,076 of NC_057811.1, read as the reverse complement.
ATGATAACTAATATTTGTTATTGTGAGATCCATATGATTGTAAAATCCATATTGTATTTGTCCTTGTAAAGAAAATCACGGCCACGGTCTCACGATGCATTTGTAGTAGCATGTATTTATTGCATGGAAATAGCACTTTTGTATTTATTTAAACTAATATCCATGCGTGTATTTTTTTCGTGCATCATTTGAATTGTTGTATTAGCATGGCATACCCAATTTTTGCTTAATCTATGAGCTCTGATTTGGAACTAATTTTTCCCTACACCTGATAAAATTACACTACTTACATAATTAATAACTTAGATATATTTGTTTAAGGTTTCGTAATTTTAAGACAAGCATGTGAGAATGGATAATAAAGCTGCAAGCAAAAAAATCCCATGTCAATAACGCCCCTGAAATATGGATACCCGATCTTGGTTTAATGTCCGACCAGATCAATATTTAGAAAACCATTGGCGGGACAATTCCTTTCTTGCCCTTAGTTGGTTCCAACCCTTTAGTTTTGCCCGTAGTTTTCGACTCTGCTCAGTTTTGCCTCTAAAAAGCATTTTAGGTCTCCCGAATGCCCTTTGAGCATTTGACCATTACTTTGAAAAAATCATTGCAAATTCATATGAACTTAGAAAAATGCAAATAAGATATCAAATGTTTTGGAAAAGCAGCACTTCTATTTTGCAGAAAAATATTCTAAAAAGCACAAGTTGGTACAATGATCTAGAGACGACATGGGTTAGGATGAGGTAACTATAGCTAAACCCAAGTGATCAAAGGCGGCAATCAACTAAAATATGAGTTACTACTATAAAATTATATAATCGAATACATTACAATTGACCCTTATATTATGAATCTTCCATGCTTTCAAGTTTTTAATAATTAATACACCTAAACAATCTATTTTTTTCCTTTATTTGTTCATACAATAATAGTTCAGCATATAATAATCCCAAAAATGTTGAAATCGCAAGCATTTTTTAAAAATGAATATTTTTCTGAAATTGGGAACAAATTTTGAAAACGAGAATATTTTTTGAAATTCCTGAACAGTGTTTCAAGCATAGCCAAATTTCTAGAACCGTGAAAGTTTTGAAAACGAGAATATTTTTTTGAAATTGTGAACCAATTTTATAAATGACATTTTTTGAAAATGTGAACAGATTTTGGAAAAAATAATTGTTTCAAATTTCCTGTAGATTTTTTGAAGGATGAACATTTTATTGAAAACCTGAACAAAATTTTAAAAGAAGAACGTTTTTCTAAAATTTGAAACAAAACATTTTTTGAAAGCATGAACATTTTATGAAAATCACGAACATTTTTTTAACACCCGTATATTTAGAAAAATTGAACAAATGCATTGGCTACATTTTCTGTAAACAATAACATTCTTTGAAAATCACGATCATTTTTTGAATTTCGAACATTTTTTAAAGTCAATAACATTTTCTAAATTTAAGAACAATTTTCGAACATGAACTTAGTTTAAAAAGATAAAATAACCTTGAAAAGGGAAAAAGAAAAACTAAATAGAAATCGACAAAAAAGAATGAAAGAAAAATAAATAAATAAAAAATAAAAGAAAACAGAAAAACCAGTAAAAGAAACAAAAAACCGGTTCACGCGTTAGGCCGTCTTGTTTCTATTCATTTTTTTTGCTTCTTTTTTCCTTTCTCTTTCTTCTTCCTTATATCTTCACTTTTCTGCAATTTTGTTTTTCAAATTCCGAATATATTTTCGTTCAGTCTTGTAGAGAATTATGTGCACCCAAGTGTATCTTGAATAATCATCAACAATGACGAAGCCATAGAGACAAGCAGTAGTAATGAGAGTAGAGTAGTGAGTAGGACCAAATAAGTCCATGTGTAGCAACTCAAAGGGTTGAGATGTCGTCATGATTGTCTTCGAGGGATGCTTGGCTCTCATCATCTTTCCAGCTTCACAGGCACCGCACAGATGATCTTTCTTGAACTTGACGCCCTCGATGCCTATGACGTGCTTCTTCTTTGCGAGAGTGTGTAAGTTCCTCATGCCAGCATGCCCTAGCCTCCGATGCCAGAGCCAGCACTCTGAAGCTTTTGCTAGAAGACATACGACAAGCTGTGGTCCTGCTGAGAAATCTACCATGTACAAATCATCTTTTTGATACCCTTCAAAGACTAGAGACTTGTCAGATTACATTAGTACAAGGCAACGATACTATCCAAATATCACAATCATGTTCAAGTCACAAAGCATTGAGACAGACATTAAGTTGAAACCAAGGGATTCAACAAGCATCACTTTATCCAAGTGCTGATCCTTTGAGATTCCAACTCTACCTAGACCCAATACCTTGCTTTTACCAGTGTCAGCAAATGTGATATGGCTCTTGTCAGATGGATGTAAGGTTGAGTCCATTATAAGACTTCGATCACCAGTCATATGATTAGTGCATCCGCTGTCCATAATCCATTCTGAAGCATGTGGTGTCATACCCTACAGTACAGTTAGGGGGATAGGCTTCACCAAGAGTATTGTGAAGCATAAACATTTGACGGACAAGAGGATTATCAAAGCTCAGATCAAGGTTAGGACTGATAGGATGATTGGCAAGCGATTCAGGAACAAAATGCATAGTAAGACCGTTGGGCATTTTATCTTGCATCCCACAAGATGTTTTAGGTCCCCAGCAAAAGCATCTGACGCCTTTGATTTTTGGCTGGAGACCTTTCCCTGCAAAAGAGAGTTAAGTTTTCTTAACCACCCACATTTTCAGGGTGGCTTCGAAGCAATGAGTCTAAGTGCAGCATCTGAGAACTTCGGCTTTGGAGCCCTAGCAAATAGCCTTGCAGGAGGAGAATAATACTCATATGAATAAGCAAAAAAGTTCTTGGTCTTATGAACATAGCGGTTTGAAGAAACACGCTCATATTCATACATCTGAGTATGATTTCCCTGCAAAAACATTGGCGTTAGGGTGACTCAGGTGAGTCATGTGTCTGTATGAAGCCTTTGGACCATATGAAGCCTTTGGTCTGGGGTTTGTCTTCTTCCCTTGTGTTGTCATGACGACATTCACAGGAAGATTCTCAAGACAGCTTTTGGGTACCCAGATCTTCTTCATAGGTGGCCCATTCCTGCAGTTAGTACCAATATACCTGGCAAACACTTCACCATTCTGATTCTTAAACAGTTTATAGTTTGCATCAAAGGATTCATCAATGATAACTGGGTTAGCACAAGTGAAGCCAAATAAGGTGGATGGATCCACTGAAGGTCCCTTTGCAGCAACCCATGTGGTTTTGCGGTACTGCTCAGGCTTCCAGTAAGAACCATCAACATTCATTTTCCTCTCGAACCCAACACCCTCTTTTCTAGGGTTTCGGTTCAGAATCTGCTTCTTGAGGACATCGCACAGTGTCTGATGCCCTTTGAGACTTTTGAACATCCCTGTCTCAAGCAATGTCTTCAACCTAGCATTTTCATCAGAGAAGGTAGTGGCATCCTCCGTAGAGGGGTTAGTTACCACATCAACCATTGAAGATATTGCACCAGTAGCAGCAGTAGAACATTCAGCAACAGAAGTAGCATTATCACGCTCAAGGCATTTTAAACATGGTGGTTCAAATCCTTCCTGAGCGGGACTGATCTGTTGAGCGTGAAGTGACTCATTCTCTTTTTGAAAATCTTCATGAGCCGCTCTCAATTTCTCAAGTTCTTGCTTCCTTTGAAGATAATCGTAGGAAAGCTTTTCATGAGTTGCTGAGAGCGTTTCATGACGACTTTCAAGTTCCTCATACTTAACATGAAGATTTTTTATGTCTTCAATTAAGGACTGAGATCGGGTCTCCGCGTCCAACAGGTCATCGCTTTTGTCTAACAGTTTTTGAATATGTTCCATAGCTTTCTGTTGTTCAGTTGCCATTTTAGCAAGTGTTTTGTAGCTGGGTTTGGATTCACAATCAGAGTCATCTTCACTAGATATTTGAAAGTAAGCATCGCGTGAGTTTACCTTGGCACTGCGTGCCATGAAGCAGTAGGTGGGAGCAGAGTCGTCCTTGTTATTAGTATCAGCGTTGGTGACGGAGCCATTGTCTTCAGTGTTGAAGATGGACTTGGCAACGTAGGCTGTAGCTAGAACCAGACTTGCAACGCCAGAGTCGGACTCCTCCTCGGACTCCACCTCCGCCTCCTCAGAAGCAGACTCCTCCTCTGAATCCATCTCCCTGCCAACAAAAGCACGAGCCTTGCCAGATGAGCTCTTCTTGTGTGATGAAGACTTCGATGAAGATTTGGAAGAAGACTTTGAGGATTTCTTCTTCTTTTTGTCATCAGAATCATATTCCTTGCTCTTTTTCTTCTTGTTGTTTTCATTGTCCCATTGTGGACACTCAGAGATGTAGTGACAAGGTTTCTTGCACTTGTGGCATGTTCTTTTCTTGTGGTCATGAGTGGAAGCTTCATCATTTCTTGAGCTGGATCGTGAAGACTTTCTGAAGCCTTTCTTCTTGGTGAACTTCTGGAACTTCTTCACAAGCATAGCAAGCGTCTTTCCAATGTCTTCAGGATCACCAGAACTGCAGTCAGATTCTTCTTCAGATGAGGAAACGGCCTTAGCCTTCAAAGCGCGAGTTCGACCATAGTTAGGACCATAGATGTATCTTTTCTCAGATAGCTGAGACTCGTGTGTGTTGAACCTCTCAAGTATGTCAGATGGATCGAGTGTCTTGAAGTCAGGGCGTTCTTGAATCATCAGGGCTAGGGTGTCAAACGAGCTGTCAAGTGATCTCAGGAGTGTCTTGACGATTTCATGCTTGGTGATCTCCGTGGCGCCAAGAGCATGAAGTTCATTTGTGATGTCAGTGAGGCGATCAAACGTGAGCTGGACATTCTCATTGTCGTTTCTCTTGAAGCGGTTGAAGAGGTTGCGAAGAACACTGATCCTTTGATCTCTCTGGGTTGAGACGCCTTCGTTGACCTTGGAGAGCCAGTCCCAGACTAGCTTCGACGTTTCCAGAGCACTCACACGGCCATACTATCCTATGGTCAGATGACCACATATGATGTTCTTGGCGGTAGAATCCAGTTGAATGAAATTCTTGACATCAGCAGGGGTGACGCCTTCACCGGTCTTGGGAACACCGTTCTTGACGACATACCATAGATCGACACCAATGGCTTCAAGATGCATGCGCATCATATTCTTCCAGTAGGGGTAATCAGTGCCATTGAAGACAGGGCACGCAGCGGAGACTTTGATTATCCTTGCAGTCGACATAGCTAAAACTCCAGGTGGTTAAATCGAATCACACAGAACAAGGGAGTACCTTGCTCTAATACTAATTGAAAGTGCTAGTTATCGACTAGAGGGGGGGTGAATAAGCGATTTTTATGAAAGTCTTCAAAACATGGGAGTTTCAAAGACAAACAATAGAAATGAACCTATTGACATGCAGTGGAAGGTAGACTACACTAGGCAAGCAATAGTCAAGTATTCAATTAAGTGAAAGCACGAAGACTAGTAGCAACTAGGTAGTGATGATCAGGATGGAATATAGTATGAAGCCAAACAACAATGGTAGTCACGCAGTGAAGTCAAACAGATAATGCAAGCAGGCAATGACTTCACGAAGACAAACTGTAAGTAAAGAGAGGGAGAAAATTGAACCAGTCGCTTGGTGAGGACAAGGATTTGTTGGACCAGTTCCAGTTGCTGTGACAACTGTATGTCTGGTTAGGGAGGCTGAGATTCAACTCAGAAGACCGCGTCTTCACCTTATTCCCCTTGAGCTAAGGACACCTAGTCCTCGCCCAATCACTCTGGTAAGTCTTCAAGGTAGACTTCCAAACCTTCATAGACTTCGTTCACCGGCAATCCACAATGACTCTTGGATGCTCAGAAGGCGACGCCTAACCGGCTGGAGGATTCACAGTCCTCAAGTGTAACAAGTCTTCAGGTCACGCGGACAGAAAGACTTCAGTGATGCCTAACACTCTTTGGCTCTGGGTGTTTTGGGCTTTGTCCTCGCAAGGATTTCTCTCTCTCTCTCAAAAGCTTTGGAGGTGGGTTGCTCTCAAACGACAAAAGCCGTGCACTAACTCTGAGCAGCCACCAATTTATGGTGTAGGGGGTGGGCTATTTATAGCCACTAGGCAACCCGCCCTGATTTGTCCGAAATGACCCTGGGTCACTAAGGAACTGACACGTGTTCCAACAGTCAGATTTCAAACACACGCGGCAGCTTGACTTGGGCTACAAGTAAAGCTGACTCATCCGCCTCTGGATAAGATTTGCTCTCATTGTCTTTGCTCGAAGACATAGGATTTGGTTGAGCATCACTTCAGTCACTCTAACTTTGTTCACTTGGACCCCCACTTAACAGTACGGTGGTTCCTATGACTCAACAAAGAAGAAAATGAAACTACGAAACAACTGTGTCTTCGCGCTCCAAAGTCTTCATGCTATGTCTTCTTATGTCATAGTCTTCAATGTGAATATCTTCATATACCACCATTGTCTTCAATGTCTTCACACATTTTTAGGGGTCATCTCCGGTAGGTAAACCGAATCAATGAGGGACTACTACCTGTGTTATCCTGCAATTCTCACAAACACATTAGTCCCTCAACCAGGTATGTCGTCAATACTCCAAAACCAACTAGGGGTGGCACTAGATGCACTTACACCGGGGCACTCGATATTTCCTACATTCTAGAACAAGTCATGCTTAAATTCACGGAAAAATCCGGCATGACCTTCGCTAAAATAGGACATATCGAGAGCCGGAAATTTGTCGGAACGAAAATGAATCAACACTCCAGCAAAACATAGGTCACTCGGAAATGAATCAACACTTCGCACATCAGCATAAACGGGTGCTCTTTGCATTTCAGTGGTTCAATATTGACAAAAACATTTCAATATATCTTATAATTTGAACATTTCATTTGGTTAAGAAGCATAACTAAATAACCTAGTTCTACTCTATTCAACACCGAGGAGTGGAGAAGGAGGAGGTGGACTTTTAGCTCACCAACTCGGGTATAGAGGAAGTAGAGGTAGCTCGGATGACGATCACTCTATGGAGACACGACTCTACCGAGGAAAAGTTTAATTAGATCATCAAATCTCATATAGCATTCTTTGATGACGAAGTGAAAATGACATAAATTCAACAAGTTCTATTAATTCAACTAATTCAACTAAGCACTTACTAAAAATAAACTAGTTCTATTATTTTCTTACCAAAAATAAACAAGTTCTATAGTAAAATTTTAATTAGATCATCAGATCTCATATACCTAAATTTTCTTAATAAAAATAAACTAGTTCTATTAATTCAACTAGTTCAACTAAGCACTTACTATAAATAAAAATAATAAATTTTCTTACTAACTCAACTAAGCACTTACTAATTCAAC
>NC_057811.1:45047217-45061242 GCF_018294505.1 Triticum aestivum | reverse complement strand
GAGGAGGAGGGGGAGGAGGGCTGCCGGTGGAGGGCTTGGCCGAAGGAGGAGGGAGGAGGGGCGGCTGGAGGAGGAGGGAGGGCGCGGTAGGGAGGAGGGAGGAGAGAGGAGGATGAGGGAGGGGCGCCGTAGGGAGGAGGGAGGAGAGAGGAGGATGAGGGAGGAGGGAAGGAGGCACTACCTCAATGGAGGAGGAGCAGGAGCGCCGACGGCGGCGGGCGACGACGGTGGTCGGGGAACGGGAGCGGCGGCGGACGACAGGCGGTGCGCGGGAGAGTGAGAGTGGAGAGAGAGTGTGTGGGCAGCCGGTTGGGGAAGATAGGATGGCGTTTAGCAGTAGCGCGCTTTGAGATAAAGCGCTACTGCTAAACAACATAGCAGTAGCGCTCTTCAAGCAAAAACGCGCTACTGCTTAGGCTAAGCATGTAAAAAACAAAAATACATTGGTCATCAATGATCTTTTTGTGTAGAATCTAAATTGTCAACCGGGGAAGATTCCTACTGCAGAATATAGATCCTACACATAGAGTTCAATGAAGACCAAGTGGTTGTGATGGTTTGATAAGTAACGTATTTAAGGTGGTAAACACCCTATTCGCGGAGCGAGGTGGGGCTAAACTTAATTAGAGACTAAACTTAGCAGTAGCGATGGTGGGAGAAAAGGGTTGCTGCTAAGTTCATTGTCAGTAGCGCGTTTCCAAAACCGGCACTACTACTATACCTAGTTTGGCGGCTACGTCGTGGCAACTGTAGTAGTAGCGCTGTTTTGACCTAGCGCGCTACTGCTACGCGGCTAGCAATAGCGCGGTTTGTTTCCGCGCGCTACTGCTAAGTAGCAGTAGCGCCTTGTTTTAAACCATGTTGCTGGTAAGATTTTGTGTATAAGCTTTTACCTAGTAGTGTATCCTTACGAAATCACAAAAAATAAGTGTCATGCATTATCAGTTAGTTGGGATTGTGTCCTCATAATAAGGACCAAAATTGATGTGGACCACAACAGGGCGTATTTGGGATTCTACTTGATATTAATTTGATTTTTTGAATCAAGACAAAAAAACAGTGATTTAAAACATGTAAGAGTTAAAATTCTTATGTCATATTAATCTTCCTATATAATATAAATTATGAGAGTATTTTTAAAAATATCTCTGCAGTTCTACATACAATTGAAATTCTTTGCCATTCTATCATTTAAGTTATTATAAACAACATTACTGTGCATGATGGGAAAATGTCGTTAATCTACTTTTGCTTCTTTTATTACTTGATGCCTGTAATCTTCTTGAGTCCCCCTCCATGACTTGAAGTACCATTATTTCTCTGAACACTATCAGGGATACTGCGTGCTCACAAAATATCAACATAGACTTTCACATATGAAGATTTATGACAGAGGGTGCCAACAATAAAAAACAAATATGCATTTTGCTTCATTAGTTGTGCTTTCCAGGTTGTCAACAGTTTACCAGATAGTAATTCAAGAAAGTGGTTTTCTTCCATGTGTTTCTAATTTATGAGATACCTTTCGAAGAATGGTTAATTTAAGATGATCCCCGCTAAAGGATCAATGAAAGCACTGTCATTCAGTACATAGTAGTTTCTACACATTTTCTTCTAAAAGTGCAAAATGATATACCAAACTTTCTTACTGGAAAATTTAAGCCTACGTTGGTCATCCTTAGTGCATGTGTCTTAAATTAACTAACAAATGATCATGCGAACATACACCTAACATGACAGTTTTAATAAATATATATCGTATATAAAGGCACACTCACTTCATATAGCTAATTTAAAAAAACACTTACAGTAAAAATTACTAAAACAAAAAATAACATGTCAATCTTGACCAGCGTTACCAAATATACATATGCCTACACAAACAATAAGGACTACTTAATTTGTGTTCAAAGAAAAATAGTACAATGCAACATGATAAAACTGCAGAATAATGATGCAAATATAAATTGCACAAAACCACTGATCATAAAAAATACAGTTAGGCCGGCATAGAAAATGAGAAGGTAAATGATAAATGGATAAGATTTAAAAAATCAAACATACATAAGAAAAAATTATATGAGTAAAAAGTCTTATATTATAAATATCATTACATTTGGTTCCAGTTTTTTTTTTGCAAAAATCAAATAATATGGTCTCATTATTATACTTTAAGAAATTCTAGCACGCGCATTGAGCAGGCCACTTTGCTAGTTGATTATAATGGTTAACAAGCCATACATGGCCGTACCTTTAGGATTAATTATCTCCCTTTCTACAAGAGGAACAATGTTAGTAATTGTGGGAAGGGGAGAAATTAAGAACTCAAGACAGGTCACCGGACATTTTCAGGTCACTCTGCATTTGTGTAGCTCCATTTGTTTGTTTCATACAAACCCAGTATAGGGCCCGTACAGAAGAAGGTCCATAAATTATTGTTTGAAGTGCTTTGCGAATTCCGCTAGATAAAACTATACATTATATGGTTTAAATTAGAATGCACTTCTTCTTACATCGCAGGTCAATAAACCCAATAATACTTCCGACAAAATGAATTTATTGATAACCTTCTTACTCCCTCTAATTCTTTTTACTCTGTGTATTAGATTTGTGTCAAACTTTGCAAAGTTTGACCAAAATTATATTAAAAAATATCAACATTTACAATACCAAATATATATACTATAAAACTGCATCTCATAATGAATCTAACAATATTGATTTGGCATTGTGAATGTTGATACATTTTACAATCACTCCAAGGATGCTGAAGAACAACAACACAACTCCAAGAAAATGACTCGTTGTGGGTGGGCACCATTTGGGTTCGTTGGCAACTGCATATGGCGTGCCCTTCTTCCCCCGGGAGGCATCTGCTCCGGGAGAAACCTTAGTTCTGGGTCTCCCTGGTTGGATGATGATGAAAACTTGTGTCATTCTCTCTCCTGTGGGCACTGTTTTGGAGTAGGTACTGACTGGAGGGGCCAAGAGGTGGAGCGGTGTTGCATGTACCGCATCAAAAACGGTGGGTCTCAGCGGCATGGCACGACGGAGTATCGGCGTTGGAGGTTGGTTGATGGATGCGCGCAGGCTGGTGGTATTTTCTGGCGTCGCGGCGGCGGCGACGGTAGTTGGGCCTCGCAAGGTCAATGCAAGGATCCCTCTTGAAGATGGGACGGCGGTAGATGGCAGCACGGGATCCTAGAGCGCATGCATGCGGTGTGCGTTGTGGGTCTGCTAGGCTGGTTGGTGCTCTCGACTCGCAGGCGGCGACTTCATGAGGCCACCGGATTAGATGATGTGCTTTGGTGCGGTCAGGGTTCATCATCAAGCTTATAGGTGTAGCGACAGAGTTTATCGGAAAGGTGGCTTCGGATTGATCCTTGTATTTTTTTGTGTCAGTCTCTGTTGAATAATTTAATAAAGATGGATGAGTGCAACGTTCGATGGAGAGGTCGGGGGTTATTCTCCTTTTCAAAAAAATAGGAAAACTCCAAGAAAATGGCTCATCGGATAGAGAGCATATTTCTTGATGTCACTAGAGCCCTCAACCATGAACAAGTCACTCCGAAGAGATGAAGCCGCACATGATGAGCTATGTACTCCAAGGTGGCGCCTTGTCGAAGGGGGGGGCAGCCTCTGCAACATAGTACAACTAGTCGTGAAGACACCTGCCACATCACCGCCACTGAACGCCATACCCCAGTCACCCCGCCTCCTGCGTGGCCATTGCCACTATCCTGCACCTTATCTAAGAGCTTCGCCCATGAGCATCGTTGCTCCCACCGCCAACTTACATGACACCCTTATTAGCATCTTGTGCATGTGCCTACTAGCAGCGTTCGGCTGGCACACCACTAGTATAGTGTCGTTGGTAAGTGATTACTAGCGACGAGCGAGTAACTTACTAGTGGCTTGTCTACCTGCACGACACTAGTAAGGGACATACAAGTGTCAGGCCTGGGCCTTTCACACGACAGTATTGTAGAATACTAATGGCATAGCGCTAGTATTTTGGGGCATTGGTGATGTGCTTGTATTTTCGCGCGCCACTAGTACTTTGTTTTGGGCAAAAAGAAATGACATGACAATGTATCTGTTGCCATGGTAGCATTTGCACATTTAATTCATGTATCAATAGAAAAAGTATGTATTAAATAGATAATTTTATGTATCACATTTTACACGAATTCAAATATCCAAATTGCAGCATACACCTTTAATTTACATAACACACATTGATAGCATTGAATTACATGCATTCATTTCACATGGTGAATTTCTAAAACACATGCATTGTCGTCTAGCTTCACTGCGGCGCCTCAGAACTGTTGAAGTTTCGGTCGACGAATCTTTGACGTGTCGTAATGAAGAGAACAAATGTCAGCATACATCAAATCAAATATATTTCTACATGTACACATAGCAAAAATGTCTTTTATAGCAATTTAGATACCAAACATAGCACATGGCAACAAATAGCAAGATTAGCACATAGCAAACCTAGGCCTGGCAGAAATTTTTAACCTTGGGGCTCATATTTGCTGTGATGGTAGTTTTGCGTTCATTTTTTGCTGACATGGCAGCAATTCTGAGCCAAATGGCTCATTTAACTCCATGGTAGCAAATATGAGCGAAATGGCTCATTTAGCTACCATCGCAACGATTCTAGGCTAAATGGCTCTTTTAGTTGTCATGGAAAAACTTTTGTGCCTTTGGCCTCATATTGTCTACCATGGGGTCAATTACTGTTAAACGGGATCATTTCTCTACCATGGCAGCATGTATGAGTCAAATTGCTCATTTAGTTGTCATGGTAAAATTTTCCAGCCTTGGGGCTAATATAAGCTAGCATGGTTGCATTTTTAGTTAATCTTTTTACTGCCATGCTAGCATTTATGAGCCGAAGCTCTCATGTTGTTGCCATGCCAGAATTGTCATGTTTCGATATGTCGAATGACTACTGAGGTTAATGAAGTAAACATAGTAGGTCATTTTCATCATGCATCTTTAAAACATAAGTAGATACTACACAAAACGTACGGTTACCCGAAATCAATATAGAATTAGTCTGCGGGCAAATCTTAAAGGAAGCCGACACCGGATGGATCCTTCACCATGTAAATCGAGCAATTTTTAGGTTGGCTAAGAAACGTGACCTTGTCCACCCTCCCTTTCTTGAGATTGTCATCATGAAGAAACCTCATGTCGAATAACATGATATCGTGTATATTACTGGGTACCATGGGTTCATCGGAAAATGAGCCCCTCGAAACATAGAAGGATGATCCTCAATCTTCTTTCAAACCAGTTTCTGTCTGCCAGCAATGCCCGTGCCCTGTGTAATCAAACTTTTTCCGTCTCTTCTTCCTCCCACTTCTGGGTACAACAATAACTGGGGGCTACCATAGTGTCTCAAATTGACCCATTCATTGTGATCAAAGTCATGACATTCGCTTTAAGGGACATTGATCATTCTGAGTGTCGTCCACTAGCGGCATATTAAGCAAACTCTCAGCAACATTATGGTTGACCGCAAAAGTCATGCCATTATCATATTCATTGTTAAAGTACATATTAACATCCTCCTCCCCATGCTCATAGTGTGTCGGGCGGCGGCTCATCTTTGTCAGCGCCCTCATCATTAGCCACCACTATGTCCTAAGGACCTTCAACTCGACACGGACCCAAAGTAGATGGTCCCAGTGTAGGGACATTCGTAGAGAGTGTCAGCGGTGAGTGTGTTTGCTAGCTGTGGGGAGTGCGTCCCCCAATGTGTTTGTCCCTTAGTCCACATAAGGGTCCAACTCGGGCACTCTATGAGCGTATAGTGTGTTCCCTCATCTGCACCTTGAGGTTGTTCATTAGGGTCCACCTCTTTGCAACTAGGAAATACCATACACACTTCCACCCTAGTCAGGTATGTTGGCAACAGAATGTTATGCATCAGTTTCTGTTGATAGTACCCGCTGCAACATCCTTTAGTTGGTTGTTCAGCATGGCTTGGAGAGTGCACGAGGTGTTCAACTACGAAAATGTACGCCTCGTCAAGGTTAGAGATTCTAACAATGAAATCATACATGGAAGAAGGCACTTGCATGTTCAGGCAGCGATAATTGCCATAGGGGCGTCGATATCAACCAGTGACGTCATCTGGCCCGTGAATGAGATGGATGGGATGTTATGAGGTGTCGGATCTTCCGTTATGGGATATACAAAACTTCCGCAATAATTGTAGTATCTATTATCCGTTACCATCATAGTCAACCAAGGATGCATTGTATGGCCCTGTGGTTTTCACGTGAGACAGTTATTGTCATGTAGATATCAATAAGAATATAAATGGAAATGCATGACTTCATTCTGTTGGCTAATACTATAAATTGACGCATAGGTTATGTATATAGTTCTACAAACTTACCTTTCATGTGCATTAAACAATCACTAAACATGCATTTGTGTTCGTATAGTGTATGATTGATCTCCAAACACAACATCTCATAAGAGGAGTTGTCATCTAACCCTTAGGTACATTTCATTATAAGATGTTTTGGATATTATCTTTTTGTTTTTTTCATTGTTTACAATGAGTAATTTATTATACTTATCCTGTATGATAACTAATATTTGTTATTGTGAGATCCATATGATTGTAAAATCCATATTGTATTTGTCCTTGTAAAGAAAATCACGGCCCACGGTCTCACTATGCATTTGTAGTAGCATGTATTTATTGCATGGAAATAGCACTTTTGTATTTATTTAAACTAATATCCATGCGTGTATTTTTTTCGTGCATCATTTCAATTATTGTATTAGCATGGCATACCCAATTTTTGCTTAATCTATGAGCTCTGATTTGGAACTAATTTTTCCCTACACCTGATAAAATTACACTACTTACATAATTAATAACTTAGATATATTTGTTTAAGGTTTCGTAATTTTAAGACAAGCATGTGAGATTGGATAATAAAGCTGCAAGCAAAAAAATCCCATGTCAATAACGCCCCTTAAATATGGATACCCGATCTTGGTTTAATGTCCGACCAGATCAATATTTAGAAAACCATTGGCGGGACAATTCCTTTCTTGCCCTTAGTTGGTTCCAACCCTTTAGTTTTGCCCATAGTTTTCGACTCTGCTCAGTTTTGCCTCTAAAAAGCATTTTAGGTCTCCCGAATGCCCTTTGAGCATTTGAACATTACTTTGAAAAAATCATTGCAAATTCATATGAACTTAGAAAAATGCAAATAAGATATCAAATGTTTTGGAAAAGCAGCACTTCTATTTTGCAGAAAAATATTCTAAAAAGCACAAGTTGGTACAATGATCTAGAGACGACATGGGTTAGGATGAGGTAACTATAGCTAAACCCAAGTGATCAAAGGCGGCAATCAACTAAAATATGAGTTACTACTATAAAATTATATAATCGAATACATTACAATTGACCCTTATATTATGAATCTTCCATGCTTTCAAGTTTTTAATAATTAATACACCTATACAATCTAATTTTTTTCCTTTATTTGTTCATACCATAATAGTTCAGCATATAATAATCCCAAAAATGTTGAAATCGCAAGCATTTTTTAAAAATGAATATTTTTCTGAAATTGGGAACAAATTTTGAAAACAAGAATATTTTTTGAAATTCCTGAACAGTGTTTGAAGCATAGCCAAATTTCTAGAACCGTGAAAGTTTTGAAAACGAGAATATTTTTTGAAATTGTGAACCAATTTTATAAATGACATTTTTTGAAAATGTGAACAGATTTTGGAAAAAATAATTTTTTCAAATTTCCTGTAGATTTTTTGAAGGATGAACATTTTATTGAAAACCTGAACAAAATTTTAAAAGAAGAACGTTTTTCTAAAATTTGAAACAAAACATTTTTTGAAAGCATGAACATTTTATGAAAATCACGAACATTTTTTTAACACCCGTATATTTAGAAAAATTGAACAAATGCATTGGCTACATTTTCTCAAAACAATAACATTCTTTGAAAATCACGATCATTTTTTGAATTTCGAACATTTTTTAAAGTCAATAACATTTTCTAAATTTAAGAAAAAATTTCGAACATGAACTTAGTTTAAAAAGATAAAATAACCTTGAAAAGGGCAAAAGAAAAAACTAAACAGAAATCGACAAAAAAGAATAAAAGAAAAATAAATAAATAAAAATAAAAGAAAACAGAAAAACCAGTAAAAGAAACAAAAAACCGGTTCACGCGTTAGGCCGTCTTGTTTCTATTCTTTTTTTTTTTGCTTCTTTTTTCCTTTCTCTTTCTTCTTCCTTATATCTTCACTTTTCTGCAATTTTGTTTTTCAAATTCCGAATATATTTTTGTTCAGTCTTGTAGAGAGTTATGTGCACCCAAGTGTATCTTGAATAATCATCAACAATGACGAAGCCATAGAGACAAGCAGTAGTAATGAGAGTAGAGTAGTGAGTAGGACCAAATAAGTCCATGTGTAGCAACTCAAAGGGTTGATATGTCGTCATGATTGTCTTCGAGGGATGCTTGGCTCTCATCATCTTTCCAGCTTCACAGGCACCGCACAGATGATCTTTCTTGAACTTGACGCCCTCGATGCCTATGACGTGCTTCTTCTTTGCGAGAGTGTGTAAGTTCCTCATGCCAGCATGCCCTAGCCTCCGATGCCAGAGCCAGCACTCTGAAGCTTTTGCTAGAAGACATACGACAAGCTGTGGTCCTGCTGAGAAATCTACCATGTACAAATCATCTTTTCGATACCCTTCAAAGACTAGAGACTTGTCAGATTCCATTAGTACAAGGCAACGATACTATCCAAATATCACAATCATGTTCAAGTCACAAAGCATTGAGACAGACATTAAGTTGAAACCAAGGGATTCAACAAGCATCACTTTATCCAAGTGCTGATCCTTTGAGATTGCAACTCTACCTAGACCCAATACCTTGCTTTTACCAGTGTCAGCAAATGTGATATGGCTCTTGTCAGATGGATGTAAGGTTGAGTCCATGATAAGACTTCGATCACCAGTCATATGATTAGTGCATCCGCTGTCCATAATCCATGCTGAAGCATGTGGTGTCATACCCTATAGTACAGTTAGGGGGATAGGCTTCACCAAGAGTATTATGAAGCATAAACATTTGACGGACAAGAGGATTATCAAAGCTCAGATCAAGGTTAGGACTGATAGGATGATTGGCAAGCGATTCAGGAACAAAATGCATAGTAAGACCATTTGGGCATTTTATCTTGCGTCCCACAAGATGTTTTAGGTCCCCAGCAAAAGCATCTGACGCCTTTGATTTTCAGCTGGAGACCTTTCCCTGCAAAAGAGAGTTAAGTTTTCTTAACCACCCACATTTTGAGGGTGGCTTCGAAGCAATGAGTCTAAGTGCAGCATCTGAGAACTTCGGCTTTGGAGCCCTAGCAAATAGCCTTGCAGGAGGAGAATAATACTCATATGAATAAGCAGAAAAGTTCTTGGTCTTATGAACATAGCGGTTTGAAGAAACACGCTCATATTCATACATCTGAGTATGATTTCCCTGCAAAACATTGGCGTTAGGGTGACTCGGGTGAGTCCTGTGTCTGTACGAAGCCTTTGGACCATATGAAGCCTTTGGTCTGGGGTTTGTCTTCTCCCTTGTGTTGTCATGACGACATTCACAGGAAGATTCTCAAGACAGCTTTTGGGTACCCAGATCTTCTTCATAGGTGGCCCATTCCTGCAGTTAGTACCAATATACCTGGCAAACACTTCACCATTCTGATTCTTAAACAGTTTATAGTTTGCATCAAAGGATTCATCAATGATAATTGGGTTAGCACAAGTGAAGCCAGATAAGGTGGATGGATCCACTGAAGGTCCCTTTGCAGCAACCCATGTGGTTTTGGGGTACTGCTCAGGCTTCCAGTAAGAACCATCAACATTCATTTTCCTCTCGAACCCAACACCCTCTTTTCTAGGGTTTCGGTTCAGAATCTGCTTCTTGAGGACATCGCACAGTGTCTGATGCCCTTTGAGACTTTTGAACATCCCTGTCTCAAGCAATGTCTTCCACCTAGCATTTTCATCAGCAATAGTAGTGGCATCCTCGGTAGAGGGGTTAGTTACCACATCAACCGTTGAAGATATTGCACCAGTAGCAGCAGTAGAACATTCAGCAACAGAAGTAGCGTTATCACGCTCAAGGCATTTTAAACGTGGTGGTTCAAATCCTTCCTGAGCGGGACTGATCTGTTGAGCGCGAAGTGACTCATTCTCTTTTTGAAAATCTTCATGAGCCGCTCTCAATTTCTCAAGTTCTTGCTTCCTTTGAAGATAATTGTAGGAAAGCTTTTCATGAGTTGTTGAGAGCGTTTCATGACAACTTTCAAGTTCCTCGTACTTAACATGAAGATTTTTTATGTCTTCAATTAAGGACTGAGATCGGGTCTCCGCGTCCAACAGGTCATCGCTTTTGTCTAACAGTTTTTGAATATGTTCCATAGCTTTCTGTTGTTCAGTTGCAATTTTAGCAAGTGTTTTGTAGCTGGGTTTGGATTCACAATCAGAGTCATCTTCACTAGATGTTTGAAAGTAAGTATCGCGTGAGTTTACCTTGGCACTGCATGCCATGAAGCAGTAGGTGGGAGCGGAGTCGTCCTTGTCATTAGTATCAGCGTTGGTGACGGAGCCATTGTCTTCAGTGTTGAAGATGGACTTGGCAACATAGGCTGTAGCTAGAACCAGACTTGCAACGACAGAGTCGGACTCCTCCTCAGACTCCACCTCCGCTTCCTCAGAAGCAGAATCCTCCTCTGAATCCATCTCCCTGCCAACAAAAGCACGAGCCTTGCCAGATGAGCTCTTCTTGTGTGATGAAGACTTCGATGAAGATTTGGAAGAAGACTTTGAGGATTTCTTCTTCTTTTTGTCATCAGAATCATATTCCTTGCTCTTTTTCTTCTTGTTGTTTTCATTGTCCCATTGTGGACACTCAGAGATGTAGTGACCAGGTTTCTTGCACTTGTGGCATGTTCTCTTCTTGTGGTCATGAGTGGAAGCTTCATCATTTCTTGAGCTGGATCGTGAAGACTTTCTGAAGCCTTTCTTCTTGGTGAACTTCTGGAACTTCTTCACAAGCATAGCAAGCGCCTTTCCAATGTCTTCAGGATCACCAGAACTGCAGTCAGATTCTTCTTCAGATGAGGAAACAGCCTTAGCCTTCAAAGCGCGAGTTCGACCATAGTTAGGACCATAGATGTCTCTTTTCTCAGATAGCTGAGACTCGTGTGTGTTGAACCTCTCAAGTATGTCAGATGGATCGAGTGTCTTGAAGTCAGGGCGTTCTTGAATCATCAGGGCTAGGGTGTCAAACGAGCTGTCAAGTGATCTCAGGAGTGTCGATTTCATGCTTCGTGATCTCAGTGGCACCAAGAGCATGAAGCTCATTTGTGATGTCAGTGAGGCGATCAAACGTGAGCTGGACATTCTCATTGTCGTTTCTCTTGAAGCGGTTGAAGAGGTTGCGAAGAACACTGATCCTTTGAACTCTCTGGGTTGAGACGCCTTCGTTGACCTTGGAGAGCCAGTCCCAGACTAGCTTCGACGTTTCTAGAGCACTCACACGGCCATACTGTCCTATGGTCAGATGACCACAGATGATGTTCTTGGCGGTAGAATCCAGTTGAATGAACTTCTTTACATCAGCAGGGGTGACGCCTTCACCGGTCTTGGGAACGCCGTTCTTGACGACATACCATAGATCGACATCAATGGCTTCAAGATGCATGTGCATCTTATTCTTCCAGTAGGGGTAATCAGTGCCATCGAAGATAGGGCACGCAGCGGAGATTTGATTATCCCTGCAGTCGACATAGCTAAAACTCCAAGTGGTTAAACCGAATCACACAGAACAAGGGACTACCTTGCTCTGATACTAATTGAAAGTGCTAGTTATCGACTAGAGGGGGGTTGAATAGGCGATTTTTATGAAAGTCTTCAAAACATGGGAGTTTCAAAGACAAACAATAGAAATGAACCTATTGACATGCAGCGGAAGGTAGACTACACTAGGCAAGCAATAGTCAAGTATTCAATTAAGTGAAAGCATGAAGACTAGTAGCAACTAGGTAGTGATGATCAGGATGGAATATACTATGAAGCCAAACAACAATGGTAGTCATGCAATGAAGTCAAACAGATAATGCAAGCAGGCAATGACTTCACGAAGACAAACTGTAAGTAAAGAGAGGGAGAAAATAGAACCAGTCGCTTGGTGAGGACAAGGATTTGTTGGACCAGTTCCTGTTGCTGTGACAACTGTACGTCTGGTTAGGGAGGCTGAGATTCAACTCAGAAGACCGCGTCTTCACCTTATTCCCCTTGAGCTAAGGACACCCAGTCCTCGCCCAATCACTCTGGTAAGTCTTCAAGGTAGACTTCCAAACCTTCACAGACTTCGTTCACCGGCAATCCACAATGACTCTTGGATGCTCAGAAGGCGACGCCTAACCGGCTGGAGGATTCACAGTCCTCAAGTGTAACAAGTCTTCAGGTCACGCGGACAGAAAGACTTCAGTGATGCCTAACACTCTTTGGCTCTGGGTGTTTTGGGCTTTGTCCTCGCAAGGATTTCTCTCTCTCTCAAAAGCTTTGGAGGTGGGTTGCTCTCAAACGACAAAAGCCGTGCACTAACTCTGAGCAGCCACCAATTTATGGTGTACGGGTGGGCTATTTATAGCCACTAGGCAACCCGGCCTGATTTTTCCGAAATGACCCTAGGTCACTAAGGAACTGACACGTGTTCCAACAGTCAGATTTCAAACACACGCGGCAGCTTGACTTGGGCTACAAGTAAAGCTGACTCATCCGCCTCTGGATAAGATTTGCTCTCATTGTCTTTGCTTGAAGACATAGGATTTGGTTGAGCATCACTTCAGTCACTCTGACTTTGTTCACTTGGACCCCCACTTAACAGTACGGTGGTTCCTATGACTCAATAAAGAAGAAAATGAAACTACGAATGTCTTCATGCGATGTCTTCTCATGTCATAGTCTTCAATGTGAATATCTTCAATTACCACCATTGTCTTCAATGTCTTCACACATTTTTAGGGGTCATCTCCGGTAGGTAAACCGAATCAATGAGGGACTACTACCTGTGTTATCCTGCAATTCTCACAAACACATTAGTCCCTCAACCAGGTACGTCGTCAATACTCCAAAACCAACTAGGGGTGGCACTAGATGCACTTACACCGGGGCACTCGATATTTCCTACATTCTAGAACAAGTCATGCTTAAATTCACGGAAAAATCCGGCATGACCTTCGCTAAAATAGGACATATCGAGAGCCTGAAATTTGCCGGAACGGAAATGAATCAACACTCCGGCAAAACATAGGTCACTCGGAAATGAATCAACACTTCGCACATGAGCATAAACGGGTGCTCATTGCATTTCAGTGGTTCAATATTGACAAAAACATTTCAATATATCTTATAATTCGAACATTTCATTTGGTTAAGAAGCATAACTAAATACCCTAGTTCTACTCTATTCAACACCGAGGAGTGGAGAAGGAGGAGGTGGACTTTTAGCTCACCAACTCGGGTGTAGAGGAAGTAGAGGTAGCTCGGATGACGATCACTCTATGGAGACACGACTCTACAAAGCCTGCATATTCCACCGAGTAAAATTTTAATTAGATCATCAAATCTCATATAGCATTCTTTGATGACGAAGTGAAAATGACATAAATTCAACTAGTTCTATTAATTCAACTAATTCAACTAAGCACTTACTAAAAATAAACTAGTTCTATAGTAAAATTTTAATTAGATCATCAAATCTCATATACCTAAATTTTCTTAATAAAAATAAACTAGTTCTATTAATTCAACTAGTTCAACTAAGAACTCACTATAAATAAAAATAATAAATTTTCTTACTAACTCAACTAAGCACTTACTAATTCAACTAAGAACGGTAATAAAATTTTAAATAGTTGGGAGGGAGGAGGGAGAAG
>NC_057811.1:45038479-45047207 GCF_018294505.1 Triticum aestivum | reverse complement strand
GGAGGGAGGAGGGGCGGCTGGAGGAGGAGGGAGGGCGCGGTAGGGAGGAGGGAGGAGAGAGGAGGATGAGGGAGGGGCGCCGTAGGGAGGAGGGAGGAGAGAGGAGGATGAGGGAGGAGGGAAGGAGGCACTACCTCAGTGGAGGAGGAGCAGGAGGGTCGGCGGCGGGCGACGACGGTGGTCGGGGAACGGGAGCGGCGGCGGACGACGGGGGGTGCGCGGGAGAGTGAGAGTGGAGAGAGAGTGTGTGGGCAGCCGGTTGGGGAAGATAGGATGGCGTTTAGCAGTAGCGCGCTTTGAGATAAAGCGCTACTGCTAAACAACATAGCAGTAGCGCTCTTCAAGCAAAAACGCGCTACTGCTTAGGCTAAGCATGTAAAAAATAAAAATACATTGGTCATCAATGATCTTTTCGTGTAGAATCTAAATTGTCAACCGGGGAAGATTCCTACTGCGGAATACAGATCCTACACATAGAGTTCAATGAAGACCAAGTGGTTGTGATGGTTTGATAAGTAACGTATTTAAGGTGGTAAACACCCTATTCGCGGAGCGAGGTGGGACTAAACTTAATTAGAGACTAAACTTAGCAGTAGCGATGGTGGGAGAAAAGGGCTGCTGCTAAGTTCATTGTCAGTAGCGCGTTTCCAAAACCGGCGCTACTACTATACCTAGTTTGGCGGCTATGTCGTGGCAACTGTAGTAGTAGCGCTGTTTTCACCTAGCGCGCTACTGCTACGCGGCTAGCAATAGCGCGGTTTGTTTCCACGCGCTACTGCTAAGTAGCAGCAGCGCCTTGTTTTAAACCACGTTGCTGGTAAGATTTTGTGTATAAGCTTTTACCTAGTAGTGTATCCTTACGAAATCACAAAAAAATAAGTGTCATGCATTATCAGTTAGTTGGGATTGTGTCCTCATAATAAGGACCAAAATTGATGTGGACCACAACAGGGCGTATTTGGGATTCTACTTGATATTAATTTGATTTTTTGAAACAAGACAAAAAAACAGTGATTTAAAACATGTAAGAGTTAAAATTCTTATGTCATGTTAATCTTCCTATATGATATAAATTATGAGAGTATTTTTAAAAATATCTCTGCAGTTCTACATACAATTGAAATTCTTTGCCATTCTATCATTTGAGTTATTATAAACAACATTACTGTGCATGACGGGAAAATGTCGTTAATCTACTTTTGCTTCTTTTATTACTTGATGCCTGTAATCTTCTTGAGTCCCCCTCCATGACTTGAAGTACCATTATTTCTCTGAACACTATCAGGGATACTGCATGCTCACAAAATATCAACATAGACTTTCACATATGAAGATTTATGACAGAGGGTGCCAACAATAAAAAACAAATATGCATTTTGCTTCATTAGTTGTGCTTTCCAGGTTGTCAACAGTTTACCAGATAGTAATTCAAGAAAGTGGTTTTCTTCCATGTGTTTCTAATTTATGAGATACCTTTCGAAGAATGGTTAATTTAAGATGATCCCCGCTGAAGGATCAATGAAACCACTGTCATTCAGTACATAGTAGTTTGTACACATTTTCTTCTAAAAGTGCAAAATGATATACCAAACTTTCTTACTGGAAAATTTAAGCCTACGTTGGTCATCCTTAGTGCATGTGTCTTAAATTAACTAACAAATGACATGCGAACATACACCTAACATGACAGTTTTAATAGATATATATCGTATATAAAGGCACACTCACTTCATATAGCTAATTTAAAAAACACTTACAGTAAAAATTACTAAAACAAAAAATAACATGTCAATCTTGACCAGCGTTACCAAATATACATATGCCTACACAAACAATAAGGACTACTTAATTTGTGTTCAAAGAAAAATAGTACAATGCAACATGATAAAACTGCAGAATAATGATGCAAATATAAATTGCACAAAACCACTGATCATAAAAAATACAGTTAGGCCGGCATAGAAAATGAGAAGGTAAATGATAAATGGATAAGATTTAAAAAATCAAACATACATAAGAAAAAATTATATGAATAGAAAGTCTTATATTATAAATATCATTACATTTGGTTCCAGTTTTTTTTTTTGCAAAAATCAAATAATATGGTCTCATTATTATACTTTAAGAAATTCTAGCACGGCATCGAGCAGGCCACTTTGCTAGTTGATTATAATGGTTAACAAGCCATACATGGCCGTACCTTTAGGATTAATTATCTCCCTTTCTACAAGAGGAACAATGTTAGTAATTGTGGGAAGGGGAGAAATTAAGAACTCAAGACAGGTCACCGGACATTTTCAGGTCACTCTGCATTTGTGTAGTTCCATTTGTTTGTTTCATACAAACCCAGTATAGGGCCCGTACAGAAAAAGGTCCATAAATTATTGTTTGAAGTGCTTTGCGAATTCCGCTAGATAAAACTATACATTATATGGTTTAAATTAGAATGCACTTCTTCTTACATCGCAGGTCAATGAACCCAATAATACTTCCGATAAAATGAATTTATTGATAACCTTCTTACTCCCTCTAATTCTTTTTACTCTGCGTATTAGATTTGTGTCAAACTTTGCAAAGTTTGACCAAAATTATATTAAAAAATATCAACATTTACAATACCAAATATATATACTATAAAACTGCATCTCATAATGAATCTAACAATATTGATTCGGCATTGTGAATGTTGATACATTTTTCTATAAGTTTGATCAAAGTATGGATACTTTGATTTCGGACAAAACTTATATGAAAACTAAAAAGGACCAAAGAAAGTAAATTATTGCATCAGTTACCAGTACAACCACGCTACTGCTGGCGCTCCCAGCAAGCCAGGGACGAAGCCAAGAGAGAAGAGGCATAGAAAGAAACCTAGACGGACGTTTCTACTGTTGGCGAGAGAGCCGAGGTGTTCAAAACTCAAAGCGAACGTTTCTGCCGCTGGCTCCCGAGCAACACAGGGACGGACGGTCAGCAATATAGGGTGAAAGAAGCCAAAAAGGAGGAGGCATTAAGAGAGACTGTCCAGGAAACTGCTAATAAGCCAGAGGTCACACAGACGGGCGCTTCTTGGCGCCAGCAGTGTGACAGAGGAGAAACACCACCCTCTCGTGTATAAATAGGAGCAAGCACTAGTAGAAAAAGGGTCATCTGTCCCGGTTGGTAAGGGCCTTTTGTCCCGGTTGTTGAACCGGGACTAAAGGGTCGTTACTAATGCCCTAGCCCTTTAGTCCCTGTTCTTACACGAATCGGGATAGATGGGCCTCCACGTGACCGGTGCGGCGAGCCCAGGCAGGAGGGCCTTTGGTCCCGGTTGGTGGCACTAACCGGCACCAATAGGCATCCACGTGTCAGCATTTCAGGGGCTGCGGTTTTCGTTTTTTTGAAAGGGAGGGGGGGTTGGGGGTTTTGGGGGGTTAATTTAGGTGTTTCATATATTGTGTTAGCTAGCAAATTAATAGAGAGCTCTCTTATCTCCGTGCTTGGTCGACGCTACGTACTATATACGTATAGAGAGGACTAGACACGCTAGCTAGTAATCAAATGAAGGAAACAGAAGATCGTCATGAACATATGCATACAGAGAGAAGTGATATCGACCACCTCTCCTTCTCCGAGAGATTGGTCGAACAACAAGTTCTCGTATATCTATCCGACACTACCGGCTACATATATACAATAATTATCTCTTACAATATAATCTCCTAATTACATATGAACACAGGGTCCACATAGTATTCTCCGTTTTCAGCGATCACGTGGTCAAGGAAGAATGCCGCCAATTCCTCTTGAATTGCTCGCATACGATCTGGTGGTAGGAGTTCATCCCGCATCCGAAAGATCTAATTTGAAGAAGGGGGTCAATACATATATATATATATATATATATATATATATATATATATATATATATATATATGAATAAATGAAACTCAACACAAATGATGGTAATAAAATAAAATTATGAATATTATTGCTTACGAACTTCATATTATTCGTCAGAGTAGTCCCGCTCACAGGTCGTGTGGCGGATGGACTCGCAAACATAGTATCCACAGAAATCATTCCCTTGTTCCTGCCACAACCACTTTACAAGAAATAGAGGTCAATCAAACTGATAAGCAAGCATGCTAAATGGTATTGATGAAACTAGCGCTTGAATCACTAGGAGATGTGCGGAACATGCTACTATAGTACTTACTTTCGGGTGTCTAATTGCAGCTTCTTCGGCAGTCCCGGAGCTTTTTTGGTGAATTTTCTCCAAACCCTGCCATTCAAAGAAAACAATTACTTGATGTCAGGAAATGAACAAAGTTGCTGATATGGTGGATAATGATCGATTTAACTTACTTCTCGAGCATTTGATTCATGTCCTCATAGTCCTGGGGATCTTTTCGTCTCGAGTCTAAGACAGTTACTACTCCCTGCTCAAGCTTAATCTCTAGGAGAATATAGTGGAAGTTGTGCACGCATGCATAAGTCATCAATTACATTATTATAACCTGGACTAATAAGGGAAACCGAATATGCACAAGACAGTAACACTCACTTGAAGTTGTAAGGAAAGAGTATTATATCTTTGTTTTCATTTATTACAAACGATCGTAGCAAGTTGGCCTCGGTATTTTCGGCATGATATTTAACCTCAGTTGCATCTATGAGATTTGTGTTAATGAACCCAATATCACTGATTTGTCTTTTCTTCAATTCGGCAATCTTCAATCTGCATAATATAGTGAGGATAATTATAAATACATGCAATGAAAGAGCTGACCTATATAGAGAGACTTAATGACAGAAGTAGTACTACTTACAGACAGTAGCAAGTGACTGTTGATTTATCGAGGGCCTTTTGATTGAAAAACTGGAAGAACTCCTCAAATGGAACATTCAACAGTTCAATTCCAACGAGGTCATGCTCCTCTTCAACTCTCAGCGTCAAAGTATTCCTCCCCCCAGACTCTCTACAGGTTTTCATGTACCAATCATGGAATCTTCGCATCATCGTTGTTAGAGATGTTTCATCTTTGACGAGAGGCTTCCCGTACTCGTATCTGTGTTCCTCCACCTCCGAGAAATCATAATGTACATCGTCGGGCAGGTAATCTCCAAGATTGCTATAACCGGGCACCATCCTCGGATCATTAGCGACGATGTCGCTAGACACCTTGAGCGGGGGGCACGATTGGTTCGCTTGTTCGCCGAGCTAGGCAATTTTTTTTCCTAGCTCGTCGTTCTTTTAACCTTTGATCACTGACAGTACTTCCCGACCGCTCCGCTTCGACAAATGTCTTTGCAATAATGCGCTCATAGTTGCCTTTCGGCTGAGACTTTGGTTGTTTTGTCAGGGCAGCCAGAGTGCGCTTCGCTTTCACCGGATCTACCTTCTCCTCCGGAGGTGGATGTTTCTTTGCTTTCACCCCTTCAAAGAAGTTCTTCACTTCGGCTCGCACGATCTTCGCGTTCTCCTCCGGGGTCCTCTCGTATGGTAACTTCTCTGGAGTCTTCAGAGAAGGACCGAATCTGTATTGCCTCCCACCTCTGGCTGTACTGCTAGACGCCGGCAGAGCAGACGGAGCGGCTGCGGCTATCTTCTTTCCTTGCTTACGAGGCGGAGGAGAAGGACTACGACGCGCCGGAGCAGCCGGAGCGGCGGTGGGTCTCTTCCGCCCTTGCTGACGAGGCGGAGAAGGAGGAGGCTGGCTGCTCGGGCGCGCCGGCGCAGGCGGAGAAGGAGGCGGAGTGCCGCCACGCGCCGGAGAAGGAGGCTGAGTGCCCTGATCACTCGCCGGAGGAGGAGGCGGAGGAGGAGGCGGAGTGCCCTTACTCGCCGGAGGAGGAGGAGGAGGCGGAGGCGTCCAGTTCGGAAGGTTGATGAGCTCCTTCCGCCATAGGCATGGAGTCTTCAGAGCAGAACCCAGTCGAGTCTCCCCTTCACCGGTAGGGTGGTCAAGCTGGAGGTCCTCAAATCCCTCCGTTATTTCGTCCACCGTCACCCTGGCATATCCTTTTGGAATCGGACGATAGTGAAAAGTTGCGCCGGGTTCAGGAGGTCGAACAGAGCCGACAGCCGCCTTGACTTTGAAGTTCTGCCATTGCGTCATAAGGTGGCAATGTTGAGATTCCGTGATAGCATCCACGGGGTAGCTAGCAGGAGCCTTCAAGACATGCTTCGGCTGAAGCAGCTCAGTGGAAGCCACGCTGCTTCTCCGCTGAGATGGCGGGGTAGCTTCGGGGGTAGTTTCGGCAGGTTGCTTGCTGCGAGCTACATCTCGTTCCTCTAGCGCTTGAACCCTTTCGTGCAGCTTCTGAATTTGGGTCTGCTCCATTTTTTTTCCTCCTCTCCTAGCATTTGTAACCGCCTGCGTCCGGAAAACCAGCCTTCCACGGAACGGAGCCTGGCGTGCCTCGTGCCCGTCCAGGGTGCTCAGGATTCCCGAGGGCCATTGTGAGCTCGTCGTTCTCTCTGTCTGGAACGAACGTCCCTTGCTACGCTGCATCAATATAGTGCTGAAGCCTCTTGACTGGTATTCTCATTTGCTCATCCGTCCAAACGCACTTCCCTGATACAGGGTCCAAGGTTCCGCCAGCCCCGAAGAACCAAGTCCGGCAACGGTCTGGCCAGTTCATTGTCTCTGGTTCGATCCCTTTATCAAGCAGATCATTCTCAGCCTTGGCCCACTTAGGCCGGGCTTTGAGGTAGCCACCTGACCCCATGCGATGGTGAAGCTTCTTCTTCGCAGCATTTTTCTTGTTTGTCGCTGACATCTTCTTACTCTTTTCCGATGTCTTGTGGGCCACAAATGCGGGCCTGTGATCTCTGATCTTCTCATATTTGCCGATGAATTCTGGTGTCTCTTCTTTGTCGACAAACGTTTTCAGCTCATTCTTCCACCTCCTGAATAGGTCTGCCATCTTCTTAAGAGCACGAGACATGATTAATTGCTCTTTAACTGGCTTCTCCGGATCCTCCTCTGGCGGTAGGGTGAAATTTGCCTTCAGCTCAGTCCAAAGATCATCTTTCTGCATATCATTGACATAAGACACCTCAGGGTCTTCCTTCTTAGGCTTATACCATTGGTGGATGCTGATCGGGATCTTGTCCCTAACAAGAACCCCGCACTGAGCAGCAAATGCTTCCTTTGTCTGGATGGGTTCAATTGGTTGGCCGTCGCGCGCGATTGTTGTGATCTCAAACCTTTCATCTGAGCGCAACTTTTTCTTCGGGCCTCGTCTCTTTACCGAAGTTGCGCTCGATCCGGAGGGCTACTAAAAAGAAGAAAGACGAGAGTTAATTAATATGTGTACATACCAAAACAATGAATGCATCAATTAGCTAGTCAGCACAGGCTTAACTAACATATTTACCTGGCCGGACTCTGTTCGGTCACCGGAGCCGTCACCACGGGCTCCTTCTTGCACCAGCATTGGGTCACCGGAGCCATCATAATCATGTCTTTCCTCCTCCACTCTTCGATCACCGTAGCCTGCTTCTTCACCCTGTTCTTCCAGACCATCATTGTCGTTAAGATACGACAAGACATCACCTCCGGCTAAGATTATGTCCCCCAACACCTCTTCTGCTGCCTCGTCTCGTCCGTGCTCCATTGTTTCTGCAAATATTACAACATGGCAATTATTACACAAACATGACAGCAGGTGGATATATTAGTGCAAACGTAGACCTAGCTTATTCCGGGTTTGGGGTGGCCTCGGCAATGCTTCAAGGGTAGGGGCGCAGCGGGAGGGGGTAGGAGACCAACATCGTTTTTTCTAGGTTTTGGGTGTCCTCGAGAGTTTTGGTCGAGCGAGAGGGCCGGGGGGTGCTCCCATGGTATAAGTTATCACGGTCGAAGTTATCCGGGAGGGGGTTATATCGACAACGACGACATACATACATGGGAAAATAATGTTATCGAGGAGGGGGTAGGTCGAACACGCCCCCCCCCCCTCGTGTTGAAGTTATCGGGACACGGGGTATATCGACAACGACATATCCGATAAAAAATAAGAAGACGAAGAAGAAATAAAAAAGGAGAAGAAGATATTAATAGAGGAGTAGATTGAAGAAAAAAAGAAGAAAAAAAAGAGGATAAGAAGAAAGGAAATATTCTATTTTCTCTTCTTCTCCTCTATTCCTTTCTTCTCCTCCTCTTCTTTTTCTTCTTTTTTCTTCTTCTTATTTTCCTTTTTCCTCTCCTTCTTTTTCTTCTTCTTCATTATCTTCCTAGCTAGATATATAATACTTTTCTAAAAATGTAACTTTTGCATATATAAAACTTTTTCTTCTTCCTCCTTCTTCCTTCTCTTCCTTCTTTTCCTAAATATATAAAACTTTTCTAAAAATGAAACTAACCTAAAATGTACTAAATCGAAGAACATATATAGATAAAACTAACCTAAAACGTACCCAAATGTACTAAAAATCTAACTTTTATAAGCACAGAGAACATACATACATATATACATTTTTATAAAAATGCAAAAAACAAATCATCATATATATGAACAAAAAATCTAAAAAAAGGACATATAATCAGATATACACACATACATTACTCACACATATACATATAATCTGGAAAAAAACATCATAAATATGTGAAAAACAGAGGAGAGGACAGGGGAGGCGGCGCCGGCCTGACCAAGGAGAGGTGCGGCGTGGTCGGGGCAGGGGCAGAGGCACGGCGCCGACGTCGGTGTAGATGGCGGCGACGGCGGCGTGGTC
>NC_057811.1:45032345-45038071 GCF_018294505.1 Triticum aestivum | reverse complement strand
TTGGTGCCACCAACCAGGACCAAAGGCCTCTTTTCAGCAGCCCAAAGGGCGGGAAGCGGCGCCTTTGGTCCCGGTTGGTGGCACCAACCGGGACTAAACGGGGGGCATTGGTCCCGGTTGGTGGCCTTTGGTCCCGGTTCGTGCCACCAACCGGGACCAATGGCCTTGCACAGCGGCGTGGTGGTGGGAGTTTTGTCTCACCTTGCTAGTTGAGAGCGTCGACTACCTGTTTATAAGCACTGCTGCCTCCTCTCTCTTGAACTCCTCTGAACTGCAGGCCTATGGGCCTAATTTGACACTGCTTTGCCTGTGGGCCTGCTGGGCCTTCTGCGGGCCTGAATCCTGGCCCAACTAGCTGGGTTTCTAGTCGTATTCATGCCGTGGTGGCCCAGGAGGTGGCATTTTTTTATTTTTTTCCAGTTTTTTTGTTTTCTTTGTTGCTTTATTTTTTTATTTTGTTTCTACTTACAACAAAATACTTACTATTGCTATTTTATTTATTTTATTAAGGTTTATTTATTTTGTTTTATTTTATTTTATTTTATTTTGTTTCTACATATTTATTTTATAGAAGTTTATTTTATTTATTTTATTTTGTTTCTACTTATTTATTTTATTTTGTTTCTACTTATTTATAAAAGTTTATTTTGTTTATTGCGCCGTAACCATGGATAATCTTCATTGTTTATCAGGATGCTTGGGTCAGCCTTGACTTTGAAGGGAGGAATTTCATGAAACTTTTCAAAATCTTCAGGCATGTCTGTCTTGCCCTCCACTCCCACGATGTCCCTTTTTCCTGAAAGAACTATGTGGCTCTTTGGCTCATCGTATGACGTATTCTCTTCCTTATCTTTTCTTTTTCTCGGTTTGGTAGACATGTCCTTCACATAGATAACCTGTGCCACATCATTGGCTAGGACGAACGGTTCGTCAGTGTACCCAAGATTTTTCAGATCCACTGTTGTCATTCCGTACTGTGGGTCTACCTGTACCCCGCCTCCTGACAGATTGACCCATTTGCACTTAAACAAAGGGACCTTAAAATCATGTCCGTACTCAAGTTCCCATATGTCCACTATGTAACCATAATATGTGTCCTTTCCCCTCTCGGTTGCTGCATCAAAGCGGACACCGCTGTATTGGTTGGAGCTCTTTTGATCTTGGGCGATCGTGTAAAATGTATTCCCATTTATCTCGTATCCTTTGTAAGTCAATACAGTCAAAGATGGTCCCCTGGACAACGAGTACAGCTCATCACAAATAGTGTTGTCACCTCTGAGACGTGTTTCCAACCAACTGCTGGGAGTCCTGATGTGTTCACTTGTAATCCAGTCGTCGCACTGCTCCGGGTGTTTGGAGCGCAGACTGTTCTTGTGTTCATCGACATACGGGGTCAGAAAGGTAGAGTTCTGTAGAACTGTGTAGTGTGCTTGAGACCAAAAATGCCCGTCCCTGCATATTATTGAGTCCGCTCCTAGCGTGCCTTTTCCAGTCAGTCTCCCCTCATACCGCGATTTAGGGAGACCTATCTAATGAAGTCAACACAAAACCCAATGACATACTCTGTTTGATGGCCCATGGAGATGCTTCCTTCTGGCCCAGCGCGGTTACGGACATATTTCTTTAGGACTCCCATGAACCTCTCAAAGGGGAACATATTGTGTAGAAATACGGGCCCCAGAATGACAATCTCGTCGACTAGATGAACTAGGACGTGCGTCATGATATTGAAGAAGGATGGTGGGAACACCAGCTCGAAACTGACAAGACATTGCGCCACATCACTCCTTAGCCTTGGTATGATTTCTGGATCGATCACCTTCTGAGAGATTGCATTGAGGAATGCACATAGCTTCACAATGGCTAATCGGACGTTTTTCGGTAGAAGCCCCCTCAATGTAACCGGAAGCAGTTGCGTCATAATCACGTGGCAGTCATGAGACTTTAGGTTCTGGAACTTTTTCTCTGGCATATTTATTATTCCCTTTATATTCGACGAGAAGCCAGTCGAGACCTTCATACTGAGCAGGCATTCAAAGAATATTTCTTTCTCTTCTTTGTAAGAGCGTAGCTGGCAGGCCCTTCATACTGCTTCGGAGGCATGCCGTCTTTTTCGTGCAAACGTTGCAGGTCCTCCCGTGCCTCCGGTGTATCTTTTGTCTTCCCATACACGCCCAAGAAGCCTAGCAGGTTCACGCAAAGGTTCTTCGTCACGTGCATCACGTCGATTGCAGAGCGGACCTCTAGGTCTTTCCAGTAGGGTAGGTCCCAAAATATAGATTTCTTCTTCCACATGGGTGCGTGTCCCTCGGCGTCATTCGGAACAGCTAGTCCGCCGGGACCCTTTCCGAAGATTACGTGTAAATCATTGACCATAGCAAGTACGTGATCACCGGTACGCATGGAGGGCTTCTTCCGGTGATCTGCCTCGCCTTTGAAATGCTTGCCTTTCTTTCGTCATTGATGGTTGGTCGGAAGAAATCGCCCAGGTACACATTCTTCCTGCATTTGTCCAGGTATATACTTTCAGTGTCATCTAAACAGTGTGTGCATGCGTGGTATCCCTTGTTTGTCTGTCCTGAAAGGTTACTGAGAGCGGGCCAATCGTTGATGGTTACAAACAGCAACGCGTACAGGTTAAATTCCTCCTGTTTGTGCTCATCCCACGTACGTACATCGTTTCCATTCCACAGCTGTAAAAGTTCTTCAACTAATGGCCTTAGGTACACATCAATGTCATTGCCGGGTTGCTTAGGGCCTTGGATGAGAACTGGCATCATAATGAACTTCCGCTTCATGCACATCCAAGGAGGAAGGTTATACATACATAGAGTCACGGGCCAGGTGCTGTGATTGCT
This sequence comes from Triticum aestivum, assembly GCF_018294505.1. Taxonomy (NCBI): domain Eukaryota; kingdom Viridiplantae; phylum Streptophyta; class Magnoliopsida; order Poales; family Poaceae; genus Triticum; species Triticum aestivum. Next base: position 45,035,213 of record NC_057811.1, on the reverse strand, counting down.
GCTCTGCTCCCCGAAAGGATTAATGCCATCCGCGCTTAAACCAAACCATACATTCCTTGGGTCACCTGCAAACACAGCCCAGTACTTTCTCTCAATTTTTCTCCACTGCGACTCGTCAGCGGGTGCTCTCAACTTCCCGTCTTTCTTACGGTCCTCACTATGCCATCGCATCAACTTGGCATGCTCTTCGTTTCTGAACAGACGTTTCAACCGTGGTATTATAGGAGCATACCACATCACCTTCGCAGGAACCCTCTTCCTGGGGGGCTCGCCGTCAACATCACCAGGGTCATCTCGTCTGATCTTATACCGCAATGCACCGCATACCGGGCATGCGTTCAGATCCTTGTACGCACCGCGGTAGAGGATGCAGTCATTAGGGCATGCATGTATCTTCTGCATCTCCAATCCTAGAGGGCATACGACCTTCTTTGTTGCGTATGTACTGTCGGGCAATTCGTTATCCTTTGGAAGCTTCTTCTTCAATATTTTCAGTAGCTTCTCAAATCCTTTGTCAGGCACAGCATTCTCTGCCTTCCACTGCAGCAATTCCAGTACGGTGCCGAGCTTTGTGTTGCCATCTTCGCAATTGGGGTACAACCCTTTTTTGTGATCCTCTAACATGCGATCGAACTTCAGCTTCTCCTTTTGACTTTCGCATTGCGTCCTTGCATCGACAATGACCCGGCGGAGATCATCATCATCGGGCACATCGTCTGGTTCCTCTTGATCTTCAGCAGCATCCCCCGTTGCAGCATCATTGGGCACATCGTCTGGTTCCTCTTGATCTTTAGCAGCTTCCCCCGTTGCAGTATCACCGTATTCAGGGGGCACATAGTTGTCATCGTCCTCTTCTTCTTCGCCGTCTTCCATCATAAACCCTATTTCTCCGTGCCTCGTCCAAACATTATAGTGTGGCATGAAACCCTTGTAAAGCAGGTGGGTGTGAAGGATTTTCCGGTCAGAGTAAGACTTCGTATTCCCACATTTAGGGCATGGACAACACATAAAACCATTCTGCTTGTTCCTCAGCCACTTCGAGAAAATCATGCACGCCCTTAATGTACTCGGAGGTGTGTCTGTCACCGTACATCCATTGCCGGTTCATCAGAGCTTCGAGAGGAAAAAGCTTAACTAGTGTGGCTCGGGCATTTCATCGAACACCTCATGTGGATAGGAGGTGAGCTAGAGCACCACAAAGCCCTCCCCTCGCCGGCCAGAGAAAAACAGAGCACTGGAGTGCTCTGCTCGCGGGCGAGGGGTATATATAGGCACCTCATTGGTCCCGGTTCGTGGCATGAACCAGGACTAAAGGGCAGCCTGTGGTCCTGGTTCAAGCCACCAACCGGGACCAATGGTGGTGGGCCAGGAGCGAGGCCCATTGGTCTCGGTTCGTCCCACCAACCGGGACCAAAGGGGCCAGACAAACCGGGACCAATGCCCCCACGAGGCCCGGCAGGCCCCTGGCCTCACGAACCGGGACCAGTGCCCCCATGGGTCCCGGTTCTGGACTGAACCGGGACTAATGGGCTGACTCGGCCTGTACCAAAGCCCTCTTTTCTACTAGTGAAGGCAGAGGTCGCACCGCATCCAGTACGAAGATACCTTCCTGCCTCCAATTCCTCTTCCTCTAGCCAGCCTGGGAGAGTGAGCGAGAAATTGGTAACAATGGATCTAAGTACCAACCAGATTCAGATCCTCGAGTGGTTGATAAAGCACCATTCCTATAGCTTATTTTTCGTGTCATATTTTCATGGTGATCCATGTACAGGGTATTCAAGGTTTTCTTCTTCTTCTTTTAACTGCAGTATTTTCATGGAGTGCCCCAACCCCGATGAGGCCCAGCGCACTCATCTCAGTCGCGAGCTTCGTGTCGAGCCCCGGCATATCAAACTCTGGTTCAAGTACCGCCGTGCCCAGATGAGGAGGGTATGAACTCGATCTCCTTTCAATTTTTCCAAGGTTTTCAGTTTTTTCCGCCTGGGTGATGATTGAATGTAACGGAATCTGGATGTGGTGTTTGTGGTTGATGGCATGGCAGGCTAGGGCACGAGCAGGTGGACAACCACCTCTCTGACTCAGACGACGACGAGATCGACTCGGAGAACGACGAGATCCACTAAGACAACTTCGCCATGTGGGTTTGTGGATCGAGGGCTGATCCATTGTAGTAAACTTGGTGCATGCCTTCGTTTTTCTTTCTTCAATCTGTTTGTTTCAAATAACGCGCCACAGAGCTGCCTGCGAGCACGCCGTGTGTGCTGAGAGTCGGTCTCGACGGCAAGCATGTTTGTGTCGAGTCCATGTGTCAGGTTGGGGTCGCTCCCGTTTCTACCGCGTCGTGAACCGAGTCATGGGATGGCATGGCACATCGGATCACACGTAATAATAGTGGAGCCCTAGATCATGCACGCACGATCTGATCTGTGGGATGGCACGAGTCATTAGGAACGTGGTGCGTGTTTAGGTCGGTCGTGCAACGACCCTTCTTTCTCTCTGTATTCCAAATAAAAAGGTTGTAGCAAGCTTTCATGGCATCAAATTCCATGTGTGCTCTATGTTTGCTAGTGTGTAAAACCTCTGATGTGTCCAGCTAACTGCGGGGGTAATCTTGGGTCGCTGACAAACATTTAGTATCCCACGTGCTCTTGGCCGTGTGAAGATGTCGGACAGTCCGAAGAAAGGTGCGCCGCATGCAACGATCTCCAATGGCAAGGAGGTCAACCGCGGTGAACCAATTATGCAGCATGGTGTGCGCGAATTTGGGAATCAACACAATGGCCGATATGTTGACCCGGATGAACTATGGTGACTCAGGTTATGGTACAAGCGTGTGACCTATGTACGACGATGGCCCTCGGCCAGACC
>NC_057811.1:45029163-45032083 GCF_018294505.1 Triticum aestivum | reverse complement strand
GCATTTGGTATATCCGGTTAGGTTTGTAAAAACATATTTCCTATCGAATGCCAACAAATAGGTTCCTAGAAAAAGGGAAACAAAAGAAAATAAACTCATTCATTTCGATTCGATAAATTTGTGCACCGGAATTATCCAATTGAACAAAATAGGCCCAGACCAAAACTGTTTGAAAATAGAGAGCAGACCGATCTAAGCAAGAAATCAGATGATAATGCATTATTCAAGCAAAAATATTAATCAGCTGATAATCTCGTAGGATTAAGTGCAAGCAATCAACAAGCAACCAAAAGAACAAAAAAGCTTGGGTACATATGGGATGTCTGTGTGCTTGTCCCTTTTCCTGCGCATAAGGTCGGCCTTGGCCCTAACTTCCGTTGCCAAAATAAAAAAATGCGCTTTCAAGTTTCAAATGAGGCAATTGATCTTATTGTTTATCAAAAAGACTTCCGCTCCACTTTATATAAATCATACAATTCAGCACATACAACACAATACAACATGATACCGCAACACACACACAAGGCATTATACAAGGATGCTGAAGAACAACAACACAACTCCAAGAAAATGACTCGTTGTGGGTGGGCACCATTTGGGTTCGTTGGCAACTGCAGATGGCGTGCCCTTCTTCCTCCAGGGGGCATCTGCTCCGGGAGAAACCTTAGGTCTGGGTCTCCCTGGTCGGATGATGACGAAAACTTGTGTCATTCTCTCTCCTGTGGGCACTGTTTTGGAGTAGGTACTGACTGGAGGGGCCAAGAGGTGGAGCGGTGTTGCATCTACCACATCAAAAACGGTGGGTCTCAGCGGCATGGCGCGATGGAGTATCGGCGTTGGAGGTGGGTTGATGGATGCGCGCAGGCTGGTGGTATTTTCTGGCGTCGCGGCGGCGGCGGCGGCAGTTGGGCCTGGCAAGGTCAATGCAAGGATCCCTCTTAAAGATGGGACGGTGGTAGATGGCAGCGCGGGATCCTAGAGTGCATGCATGCGGTGTGCGTTGTGGGTCTGCTAGGCCGGTTGGTGCTCTCGGCTCGCAGGCGGCGACTTCATGAGGCCACCGGATTAGATAATGTGCTTCGGTGCGGTCAGGGTTCATCATCAAGTTTATAGGTGTAGCGACAGAGTTTATCGGAAAGGTGGCTTCGGATTGATCCTTGTATTTATTGTGTCAGTCTCTGTTGAATAATTTAATAAAGATGGATGAGTGCAACGTTCGATGCAGAGGTCGGGGGTTATTCTCCTTTTCAAAAAATAGGAAAACTCCAAGAAAATGGCTCATCGGATAGAGAGCAGATTTCTTGATGTCACTAGAGCCCTCAACCATGAACAAGTCACTCCGAAGAGATGAAGCCGCACATGATGAGATATGTACTCCAAGGTGGCGCCTTGTCGAAGGGGCGGCAGCCTCTGCAACATAGTACAACTAGTCGTGAAGACACCTGCCACATCACCGCCACTGAACGCCGTACCCCAGTCACCCCGCCTCCTGCGTGGCCATTGCCACCATCTTGCACCTTAGCTAAGAGCTTCGCCCATGAGCATCGTTGCTCCCACCGCCAACTTACATGACACCCTTATTAGCAGCTTGTGCATGTGCCTACTAGCGGCGTTCGGCTGGCACACCACTAGTATAGTGTCGTTGGTAAGTGATTATTAGCGACGAGCGAGTAACTTACTAGTGGCTTGTCTACCTGCACGCACTAGTAAGGGACATACAAGTGTCATGCCTGGGCCTTTCACACGACAGTATTGTAGAATACTAATGGCATAGCGCTAGTATTTTGGGCCATTGGTGATGTGCTTGTATTTTCGTGCGCCACTAATACTTTGTTTTGGGAAAAAAGAAATGGCACGACAGTGTATTTGTTGCCGTGGTAGCGTTTGCACATTTAATTTCATATATCAATACAAAAAGTATGCATTAAATAGATTATTTTGTGTATCATATTTTACACGAATTCAAATATCCAAATTGCAACATAAACCTTTAATTTACATAACACACATTGATAGCATTGAATTACATGCATTCATTTCACATGGTGAATTTGTAAAACACATGCATTGTCGTCTACCTTCACTGCGGCGCCTCGGAATTTGTAAAAGTGTTGGGTTGCCTCTCTGACTCAGACAACGAGGAGATTGACTCGGAGAATGACGAGATCCACTTAGACAACTTCGCGATGTTGGTTTTTGTGGATCGAGGGCCGATCCATGCCCTAGAGTTTTTCTCCTTCAATCTGTTTGTTCTAAATAACGCACCATAGAGCTGCATGCAAGCACGTGGTGTGCAGTGAGAGTCGGTCTCGACGACAAGCATGTTTGCGTCGAGTCCATGTGTCAGGTTGGGGTCGGTCCCGTTTCTACCGTGTCGCGAACTGAGTCATGGGATGGCATGGCACATCGGATCACACGTGATAATAGTGGAGCCATAGATCATGCACGCACAATCTGATCCGTGGGATGGCACGAGTCATTAGGTACGTGGTGTGTGTTTAGGTCGGTCGTGTAACGACCCTTCTTTCTCTCTGTATTCCAAATAAAAAAAGCTGTAGCAAGTTTTCATGGCATCAAATTCCATGTGTGCTCTGTGTTTGCTAGTGTGTAAAACCTCTGATGTCTCGAGCTAATTGCGTGAGTACTCTAGGGTCGCTGACAAACATTCAGTATCCCACGTGCTCTTGGCCATGTGAAGATGTCGGACGGTCTGAAGAAGGGTGCGCCACCTGCAACGATCTCCAATGGCAAGGAGGTCAACCTCTGTGAACCAATCATGCAGCATGTTGTGCGCGAATTTGGGGATCAACACAATGGCCGATATGTTGGGCCGGACGAACTACGGCGACTCAGGTTATGCTACAAACGCGTGACCTATGTACGGTGATGGATGACCACTGTTGGATGTCATGGCGACCAA
>NC_057811.1:44886282-45028829 GCF_018294505.1 Triticum aestivum | reverse complement strand
GATGTTTCTCAAAACATATGTCCTATCGAATGCCAACCAATAGGTTAATAGAAAAGGGGAAACAAAAGAAAATAAACTCATTTATTTCGATTCGATAAGTTGTGCACTAGAGTTATCCAATTGAACAAAATAGGCCCAGACCAAAACTGTTTGAAAATAGAGAGCAGACCGATCTAAGCAACAAATCAGATGATAATACATTATTCAAGCAAATATATTAATCAATTGATAATCTCGTAGGATTAAGTGCAAGCAATCAACAAGCAACCAAAAGAACAAAAAAGCTTGGGTACATATGGGATGTCCGTGTGCTTGTCCCTTTTCATGCGCATGAGGTCGGCCTTGGCCCTAACTTCCGTTGTCAAAATAAAAAAATGCGCTTTCAAGTTTCAAATGAGGCAATTGATCTTATTGTTTATCAAAAAGACTTCCGCTCCACTTTATATAAATCATACAATTCAGCACATACAACACAATACAACACGATACCACAACACACACACACAAGGCATTATACAAGGATGCTGAAGAACAACAACACAACTCCAAGAAAATGACTCGTTGTGGGTGGGCACCATTTGGGTTGATTGGCAACTGCAGATGGCGTGCCCTTCTTCCTCCGGGAGGCATCTGCTCCAGGAGAAACCTTAGGTCTGGGTCTCCCTGGTCGGATGATGACGAAAACTTGTGTCATTCTCTCTCCTGTGGGCATTGTTTTGGAGTAGGTACTGACTGGAGTGGCCAACAGGCGGAGCGGTGTTGCATCTACCGCATCAAAAACGGTGGGTCTCAGCGGCATGGTGCGACGGAGTATCAGCGTTGGAGGTGGGTTGATGGATGCGCGCAGGCTGGTGGTATTTTCTAGCGTCGCGGCAGCGGCGACGGCAGTTGGGCCTGGCAAGGTCAATGCAAGGATCCTTCTTGAAGATGGGACGGTGGTAGATCGCAGCGCAGGATCCTAGAGCGCATCTATGCGGTGTGCGTTGTGGGTCTTCTAGGCCGGTTGGTGCTCTCGGCTCGCAGGCGGCGACTTCATGAGGCCACCGGATTAGATGATGTGCTTTGGTGCGGTTAGGGTTCATCATCAAGCTTATAGGTGTAGCGACAGAGTTTACCGGAAAGGTGGCTTCCGATTGATCCTTGTATTTATTGTGTCAGTCTCTGTTGAATAATTTAATAAAGATGGATGAGTGTAATGTTCGATGCAGAGGCCGGGGGTTATTCTCCTTTTCAAAAAAAAGGAAAACTCCAAGAAAATGGCTCATCGGATAGAGAGCATATTACTTGATGTCACTAGAGCCCTCAACCGTGAACAAGTCACTCCGAAGAGATGAAGCTGCACATGATGAGCTATGTAATCCATGGCGGCGCCTTGATGAAGGGGCGGCAGCCTCTGCAACATAGTACAACTAGTCGTGAAGACACCTGCCACATCATCGTCACTGGACACTGTACCCCAGTGACCCCGCCTCTTGCACGGCCATGGCCACCATCCCGCACCTTAGCTAAGAGCTTCGCCCACGAGCATCGTGGCTCCTACTGCCAATCGTACATGACCCCCTTATTAGCAGCTTGTCCATGTGCCTACTAGCGGCGTTCGGCTGGCACACCACTAGTATGGTGTCGTTGGTAAGTGATTACTAGCGACGAGCGAGTAACTTACTAGTGGCATGTCTACCTGCACGACACTAGTAAGGCACATACAAGAAGTGTCATGCCTGGGCCTTTCACACGACAGTATTGTAGAATACTAATGGTATAGCGCTAGTATTTTGGGGCATTGGTGATGTGCTTGTATTTTCGCGCGCCACTAGTACTTTGTTTTGGGCAAAAAGAAATGGCACGACAATGTATTTGTTCCCATGGTAGCGTTTGCACATTTAATTCATATATCAATAGAAAAAGTATGTATTAAATAGATAATTTTATGTATCACATTTTACACGAATTCAAATATCCAAATATCAGCATACACCTTTAATTTACATAACACACATTGATAGCATTGAATTACATGCATTCATTTCACATGGTGAATTTCTAAAACACATGCATTGTCGTCTAGCTTCACTGCGGCGCCTCAGAACTGTTGAAGTTTCGGTCGACGAATCTTTGACGTGTCGTAATGAAGAGAACAAATGTCAGCATACATCAAATCAAATATATTTCTACATGTACACATAGCAAAAATGTCTTTTATAGCAATTTAGATACCAAACATAGCACATGGCAACAAATAGCAAGATTAGCACATAGCAAACCTAGGCCTGGCAGAAATTTTTAACCTTGGGGCTCATATTTGCTGTGATGGTAGTTTTGCGTTCATTTTTTGCTGACATGGCAGCAATTCTGAGCCAAATGGCTCATTTAACTCCATGGTAGCAAATATGAGCGAAATGGCTCATTTAGCTACCATCGCAACGATTCTAGGCTAAATGGCTCTTTTAGTTGTCATGGAAAAACTTTTGTGCCTTTGGCCTCATATTGTCTACCATGGGGTCAATTAGTGTTAAACGGGATCATTTCTCTACCATGGCAGCATGTATGAGTCAAATTGCTCATTTAGTTGTCATGGTAAAATTTTCCAGCCTTGGGGCTAATATAAGCTAGCATGGTTGCATTTTTAGTTAATCTTTTTACTGCCATGCTAGCATTTATGAGCAGAAGCTCTCATGTTGTTGCCATGCCAGAATTGTCATGTTTCGATATGTCGAATGACTACTGAGGTTAATGAAGTAAACATAGTAGGTCATTTTCATCATGCATCTTTAAAACATAAGTAGATACTACAAAAAAGGTACAGTTACCCGAAATCAATATAGAATTTGTCTGCGGGCAAATCTTAAAGGAAGCCGACACCGGATGGAACCTTCACCATGTAAATCGAGCAATTTTTAGGTTGGCTAAGAAACGTGACCTTGTCCACCCTCTCTTTCTTGAGATTGTCATCATGAAGAAACCTCATGTCGAATAACATGGTACCGTGTACATTACTGGGTACCATGGGTTCATCGGAAAATGAGCCCCTCGAAACATAGAAGAATGATCCTCAATCTACTTTCGAACCAGTTTCTGTCTGCCAGCAACGCCCGTGCCTTGTGTAATCAAACTTTTTCCGTCTCTTCTTCCTCCCACTTCTGGGTACAACAATAACTGGGGGCTGCCAGAGTGTCTCAAATTGACCCATTCATTGTGATCAAAGTCATGACATTCGCTTTAAGGGACATTGATCATTCTGAGTGTCGTCCACTAGCGGCATATTAAGCAAACTCTCAGCAACATTATGGTTGACCGCAAAAGTCATGCCATTATCATATTCATTGTTAAAGTACATATTAACATCCTCCTCCCCATGCTCATAGTGTGTCGGGCAGCGGCTCATCTTTGTCAGCGCCCTCATCATTAGCCACCACTATGTCCTAAGGACCTTCAACTCGGCACGGACCCAAAGTAGATGGTCCCAGTGTAGGGACATTCGTACAGAGTGTCAGCGGTGAGTGTGTTTGCTAGCTGTGGGGAGTGTGTCGCCCAATGTGTTTGTCACTTAGTCCACCTAAGGGTCCAACTCGGGCACTCTATGAGCGTATAGTGTGTTCCCTCATCCGCACCTTGAGGTTGTTCGTTAGGGTCCACCTCTTTGCAACTAGGAAATACCATACACACTTCCACCCTAGTCAGGCATGTTGGCAACACAATGTTCACCATGGCTTGGAGAGTGCACGAGGTGTTCAACTACGAAAATGTACGCCTCGTCAAGGTTAGAGATTCTAACAATGAAATCATACATGGAAGAAGGCACTTGCATGTTGAGGCAGCGATAATTGCCATAGGGGCGTCGATATCAACCAGTGACGTCATCTGGCCCATGAATGAGATGGATGGGATGTTATGAGGTGTCGGATCTTCCGTTATGGGATATACAAAACTTCCGCAATAATTGTAGTATCTATTATCCGTTACCATCGTAGTCAACCAAGGATGCATTGTATGGCCCTGTGGTTTTCACGTGAGACAGTTATTGTCATGTAGATATCACTAAAGAATATAAATGGAAATGCATGACTTCTTTCTGTTGGCTAATACTATAAATGGACGCATAGGTTATGTATATAGTTCTACAAACTTACCTTTCATGTGCATTAAACAATCACTAAACATGCATTTGTGTTCGTATAGTGTATGATTGATCTCCAAACACAACGTCTCATAAGAGGAGTTGTCATCTAACCCTTAGGTACATTTCATTATAAGATGTTTTGGATATTATCTTTTTGTTTTTTTCATTGTTCACAATGACTATTTTATTATACTTATCCTGCATGATAACTAATATTTGTGATTGTCAGATCCATATGATTGTCAAATCCATATTGTATTTGTCCTTGTAAAGAAAATCACGGCCCACGGTCTCACGATGCATTTGTAGTAGCATGTATTTATTGCATGGAAATAGCACTTTTGTATTTATTTAAACTAATATCCATGCGTGTATTTTTTTCGTGCCTCATTTGAATTATTGTATTAGCATGGCATACCCAATTTTTGCTTAATCTATGAGCTCTGATTTGGAACTAATTTTTCCCTACACCTGATAAAATTACACTACTTACATAATTAATAACTTAGATATATTTGTTTAAGGTTTCGTAATTTTAAGACAACCATGTGAGAATGGATAATAAAGCTGCAAGCAAAAAAAAATCCCATGTCAATAAGGCCCCTTAAATATGGATACCCGATCTTGGGTTAATGTCCGACCAGATCAAGATTTAGAAAACCATTGGCGGGACAATTCCTTTCTTGCCCTTAGTTGGTTCCAACCCTTTAGTTTTGCCCGTAGTTTACGACTCTGCTCAGTTTTGCCTCTAAAAAGCATTTTAGGTCTCCCGAATGCCCTTTGAGCATTTGAACATTACTTTGAAAAAATCATTGCAAATTCATATGAACTTAGAAAAATGCAAATAAGATATCAAATGTTTTGGAAAAGCAGCACTTCTATTTTGCAGAAAAATATTCTAAAAAGCACAAGTTGGTACAATGATCTAGAGACGACATGGGTTAGGATGAGGTAACTATAGCTAAACCCAAGTGATCAAAGGCGGCAATCAACTAAAATATGAGTTACTACTATAAAATTATATAATCGAATACATTACAATTGACCCTTATATTATGAATCTTCCATGCTTTCGAGTTTTTAATAATTAATACACCTAAACAATCTAATTTTTTTCCTTTATTTGTTCATACAATAATAGTTCAGCATATAATAATCCCAAAAATGTTGAAATCGCAAGCATTTTATAAAAATGAATATTTTTCTGAAATTGGGAACAAATTTTGAAAACGAGAATATTTTTTGAAATTCCTGAACAGTGTTTGAAGCATAACCAAATTTCTAGAACTGTGAAAGTTTTGAAAACGAGAATATTTTTTGAAATTGTGAACCAATTTTATAAATGACATTTTTTGAAAATGTGAACAGATTTTGGAAAAAATAATTGTTTCAAATTTCCTGTAGATTTTTTGAAGGATGAACATTTTATTGAAAACCTGAACAAAATTTTAAAGTAAGAACTTTTTTCTAAAATTTGAAACAAACCATTTTTGAAAGCATGAACATTTTATGAAAATCACGAACATTTTTTTAACACCCGTATATTTAGAAAAAGTGAACAAATGCATTGGCTGCATTTTCACAAAACAATAACATTCTTTGAAAATTACGATTTTTTTTTGAATTTCGAACATTTTTTAAAGTCAATAACATTTTCTAAATTTAAGAACAATTTTCGAACATGAACTTAGTTTAAAAAGATAAAATAACCTTGAAAAGGGAAAAAGAAAAACTAAACAGAAATCGACAAAAAAGAATAAAAGAAAAATAAATAAAAAATAAAAGAAAACAGAAAAACCAGTAAAAGAAACAAAAAAAACCGGTTCACGTGTTAGGCCGTCTTGTTTCTATTCATTTTTTTTGCTTCTTTTTTTCCTTTCTCTTTCTTCTTCCTTATATCTTCACTTTTCTGCAATTTTACTTTTGTACATCAAGTTTATAAAATGTCAAAAAATGTAAAAAAAATTCATCAAATTCCAAAAATGTACATCAAAATTCAAAAAATGTACATCAAAGTTCTCAATTTCAAAAAATTATCATCAAAGTTCAAAATTTGTTCACTCATTTTTCAAAACAAATGTTCTAGAATACAGTTGTTTTCATCGAATTCAGAATTTTTCCGTAGAATACCAAAAAATGTTCGCCAATATTGGAAAATGGTCATTGAAATTCAAAAAAAATCATTTTTTTACATGGTGGACTGATTTTGAATTAGCTGAATATTTTTAAATTTCGTGAATATTTATTTGAAACCGTGAACGTTTCTCGAAGGCGAGTATTTTTATTCAAAATCTCGAGAAAAAAAAGCAGGGATATTTTCCGTCCCACATGGCCGGGAAATAGGGCCTCCCCTCGCAGCAGGCGGACAGGGAAATACGGAAAATCCTATAGGACGCTGACTGGTATGTAATGTCGATTCTTCGTATACAGCGATATGCGAGCAAGTAATGCAGTGGGCCGGTCAATTATCTAGCGTTCTTATTTTTCTGTACTATATTTTTCTTGCTGATCTGGTTTTTTTGTCCTGGTTTTATCGCTTTTTTGGTTTTTCTTTTTTCTTTCTTTGATTTTTCCCTTTTCCTGTGTCTTTCTACCATTTTTTTTCTTTTTTCTATTTTCTCTTTTGTTTGTTTATCCTTAAATTCAAGAATTTCCTAAAGTACCGGTTCTAAAATTTTATTCAAAATACAAAACTAGATCGCTTTTCCTAAATTTGGTTAATTTTTTAAAATGTCAAAATATTCACAACTTTTGATAAAAAAAACTGGAGATTTCAATAAATAATTCCATTTCAAAAATTGTTTGCAAATTTCTACAAATTTCATGTTTCCAAATTTGTTTGGGAGATCACAAAATGTTCCCATTTTCCAAAATGGTTCACCAATTTCAAAAAATGATAATATTTTAAACTATTGTTCGGGGGCTTCGAACAATGTTCCCGTTTCAATGTTGTTCTGAAAATTTCAAAAATGTTCTTATTTTCAAAAAATATTCTGGAGATTCAGAAAACGTTCTACTTTTCAAAAAATGTTCGCATTACAAATTTTGCTTTGGAATTTCAAAGAAATGTTCCAGTTTTGGAAAAAATGTTTGTGTTTTTTAATTTTGCTCCAGAAGCTAAAAAAGGCCTGCATTCCAATTTTTTGTGGAATTTAAAAATATATTCGCATTTTTTTCGAGAGTTTTAATAAAACGTGTTTCAAAAAGTTGTGCATTATTTGCATAAATATTCTTCTTTTTTCAAAATGTTTGACTTCTTTTTTAAAAAAATAAGAAGTTTGGAACGTGTTCGCGTTTCATAAACATTCACGTTTTTTCAAACAATTTAATTTTGCGTTCAAAATGAAAAAACGGATCACGGATCGGCCCTTGTTTGGTTCTTAATTATTTCGTGCAACACAATATTCAACAATGTATGCTAGCTCAATTGGTAATAGCACTTCTTCGGCTACAGGAGATCCTGGGTTCGATCTTTAGAAAGCCTCACATTTCTTTAAGTCAACTGTTGTTCGCTAGCTTGGGCCGGCCCAGTCACAGCCCCCCTGTGCATCGGCGCGCTGTTGGATGTGACGAGCGTCCAATAGGAGCTCCCGGGGAATCCTATTTGGAGCTGCAGGCGCCAATTTATAGTGTTTTCACAAACCGGCGCCTAAAGCAGCTACCCAAGCGTTGTAGTTGGGCTCGGCCCATCTTCAATTTTCTCCGATCCTGGGTTTGATTTTTAGAAAGCCTCACATTTCTTTAAGTCAACCGTTGTTTGCTAACTTGGGCCGACCCCAGTGGTAGCGCCCCCTGTGCGTCGGCTCGCTGTTTGGATGGGACGAGCATCCAATAGGAGCTCCCGGGGGACTATTTGGAGGTTCAGGCGCCGGTTTGTAGTTGGGTTCGCCCATCTTCAATTTTTTTTCCTTGGCGTTTACATAGAGCTTTTCCTCTCTTTTCTTCTTTTCTTTTCTTTTTCCTTGGGACAATTTTTGATGGTTTTCTTTTTTGGAATGGTTTTGTTCGGTTTTTTCCTTCTTTCTTGTTACCTTCTCATTTTGTCTCATTTCGCCTTTTTCTTTTTGCTAAATGCATGAACATTTTTTCAAAATCTATGAAAGTTTTTCAAATTTGTGAACTTTTCTTATTAAATTGACGAATTTTTAATGGAAATTTGAACTTTTCCAAAATTGATGATTTTTTTCAATTTCGTGACCTTTTATCCTAATTTGTGAACTGTTTTCTAAATGAATGATTTTTTTCCAAAATCGCTAAATTGGTTTTCAAAATTAATGAATTTTTTAAATTTGTGAACCTTTTCCAAATGGATGAACTTTTTTCAACATTCTGAACTTTTTCCTAATTTGTGAACTATTTTCTGAAGTTGATGAATTTTTTTCGGAATAGATGAACTTTTTCAAAAATCATTGAACTTTTTGCAAAATTGATAAACTTTTTCTAAGTTTCTGAACTTTTTCAAATCGATGAACTTTTTTCAAAAAGCATGAACTTTTGTTTGATTTTGTGAACTGTTTTCAAAGTTGATGAACCTTTTTCCATAATCGTTGATCTTTTCTACAAATGGATGAAATTTTCCACGAAATATGTAAACCTTCTTTGATTCCCCAAATTTTTCTGAAGTATTAGAAAACCGACCGTTTTTTCCTACCAGATGAACAGGACAAAAAACGAAAAAAGAAGAAACTGCCTAGCATGGGGCCTGCGTGAACGAGGAAGTTGAGGAGCGACCAGCATCGCTTGTTGGCCCAGCCCACGACAGGAGCTACTTGAGTACCCGGATCCCTGAAATCACTAATTAAAGAGTACTCCTTCTAAAGATCACTCTCACCTTCTCAGGTTGCGACAAGTGACGCACTGCATGCATGCCACTTGGGGGAGTTTTCTCTTTTTTCGTAAATCCGTTTATTCAAAATGTTTTATCTTTTAAATCGTGCGTCCAAATCTCAAACCATTATCAACATTGAATTCCTCAAGTCGAAATCTTGAAACCTAGATTTCATGTTGATAGATTTTGACGAACTTTTTTTTCACAAAAAAACTGAATGGAAAAAATCGAACGGGAAAACCTAACCGGGAGCACATTTTTTCCTTTCTGAAAGAGGCACGGCCGTGCCTCTCGAGAACAGCACAACCGTGCCTCTCGATGAAGGAAAAAACAGAAAACGCGTTTTTTCGTTTTCGAGATGCACGGCCGTGCCTCTCGCAAAAGCACAGTCGTGCCTCTCGCGGAAGCAAAACCATGCCTCTCACGGAAGAAAAAAAATAAAAAACATGTTTTTTCGTTTACAAGAGTCTCGCTAAAGTTAAAAAAACAGAAAACACATTTTTTTTGTTTTCAAAGCAAAATCGTGCCTCTCGCGGAAGAAAGAAAAAAGAAAAGTTTTTTTTTTGTTTCCGAGAGGCATGGTTGTGCCTCTCGCAAAAGCAAACTCGTGTCTCTCACGGAAGCAAACCCGTGCCTCTCGCGGTAGCAAAACCGTGCCTCTCGTAGAAGCAAAAAGAAAAATGAACACACATTTTTTCGTGCAAATTCTTTTTTCAATTTTTTTGTCCAAAAGCTAAGGAACACTGGTGGAAAACCAAAGAGTCGAAAAAAATGAAAAAAACCGTTTAGAAAGCCCAAACACGTGCGGTAAAATAAAATAATCCAAAAAATGTGCCCAAAGCGCGACACATGACGGTGGCTGAGAGCGCACCAAGTGACGTGCTCTCGTCCCATTCCCAAGTGATTGTTGTGAGGCTCTTGAATGAGCGCTCGTCAACTAGTTGCTCTCAAGATCCCGAACTGACGCATGCAGCGTTGATTAGGAGGTCCCGCACATAGCCGCGCCCTGTTAGTAGTAGTATAATCCTGTAGTGGATATTTTTAAAAGGTTATCCTATAGCGAGCCCTAAAAAATATGTGATCGTGTAGCGTTCCCTCAAGAAAAAAGTGGAGTAATCTGCTTCTAAAAAAGGTAATCTTGTAGCGTACTCCCTCCGTCCGGTGAAAAGTGTATATTTGGTTTTAAAATTTGCCCATAAAAAATGTACTTCTATCTCAATGCACTTTAAAATAGAAAAAATGATTTTTCTCTCATCACACGGTAATCAGGCAATAACATTTACACATGGTCTCCTTAATTTCTACATGCACTTAGCTCATTGAGGGTTGGGTAATTAAAGAAGGAAGAGATGATGGCTTACATCTTTCAAATGCATTTTTTACTCCACTTCATAATTTGTAATAAAATTTCTAGATGTATACTTTCTGACCGAAGTACACATGTACGTCACCGATGACGTTCCCTCAACCGGCAGTACTAGCTCCGCGTATGCGCCACGTTCCCAGGCGAGGAGGCAGTGAGCAGCTCGGGTTCCAACGTTGAAGGAGGAGCGACCTCCCCTAGAAGACGCACCCGCGCAGAGCGGCCGGCCGCGACCAGATATGTCTCTCCCGATCCCGTTGGGACCGCGCCTGGCACACTTGTCTCTCATACTGGCACGTGCCGAAGGCGATCGAACGAAGCATATGCATGCACACGCGACGGCAGAGCGCGCCAATTGTCAAGCCATGCATGGGTCCGTCGACGTCGACTGGCCTGCCCTGGATAACCACCACACACACGCACGCACGTGCACGTCGGCAAGCAATCCATCGATTGTTTTGCCAAGACTCAAGAGCAACGACAAGCAAAAGCAAAGCTTGATTGGCTTTAGTGCTGAGGATCATTTAGCATATGCGTTCTACTTCTTCGGGGTGTCAGACCTGCTTGATGAAGACTGCCTAAAAAAACAGCTACGATTAAAATTAGAGAAGTCTAACTTACAACATCTCTAGCAGATTCAGTAAAGCCCCGTCCCGGCGTCCCCTGAAAAAAAAATGCGGTACCGCGAGGCCTTGATGGAGTGTTTTACGGGACGAGTTTACATGACCTGTTTCGCGGCGGAGGCCTCATGGTACTGCAAAAATTCTGGAGCTATGCAAATTCTTGTTTTCAACAATAAAAACCGAATAGAATTGTAATATAAATTGAAGATATGAATATAAATGATCCCAAAGGCCATTCTCAACACAACAATCGTCTTCATTACAACAAATGTCCAAATTCAAATAATCAATACAACAATAAATTGTTCAAATCACACACAAATACATATGCAATTTATTAAATTAAAATGAGAGTCCATCTCCCATAGAGTTGCCGATGGTGCTCAACAAGATCATCATGGAGCTGGTAGTGTGAAGCAGTGCTCTCAATCTTCCAATAGGTTTGAAGAAAAGTAGTGATCTCATCTGCGTCCCTAGCACGCTTCACACGGCTACCAACATTGTCATAATAAAACTCTAAGTTCAAATTCCTCTCGTCCTCGATGATCATCTTGTGTAAAATTAGACGTGCAGTCATGATGTTTCTGAGAGATTTCTTATCCCAAAAGCGAGTGGGACCTCGAACAATGGCAAACCAAGCTTGCAACACACCAAATGCCCTCTCAATATCCTTTCGACATGCTCCTTGTGCTTCGGCAAAAAAATTGTGCTTCTTGGTTTTGGGGTCACTAATGGTCTTCATAAATGTTGACCATGGAGGATAAATATCATCGGCAACATAGTATCCCATAGTATAGTCATGGCCATTGACAGTATAGTTGCAACCCGAGGATTTTCCACTAGCTAGCTGAGGAAAAAGATGAGATCGCTGCAAGACATTGATATCATTGAGAGACCCTGACAAACCAAAGAAGCAATGCCAAATCCATACATCACTTGAAGCCACGGCTTCAAGCACAATGGTAGGTTTAAGTTTGTGGCTGGTATATTGCCCTGCCCAAGCCACCGGGTAGTTCTTCCACCTTCAATGCATGCAATCAATACTCCCAAGCATGCATGGTCACCCCCTTTCTTCGTTCATCGCCATAAACTTCTTTGTGTCCTCCTCTAGAGCTCGAAGATACTCCAGGCCAAAAACCCGGAGCATTGTCTTCGCAAACACTCGCACGCATTTGATGGTTCTTCTACAATGCGAAGATATTCATCGATATAGTCAACGAGAATGCCATATGCAATCACTCTCATCGCCGCCGATATTTTTCGATATGCACTAAACCCAAGCAAACCTGCAGCATTCCTCCGGCGACTGAAAAACGGCAACTTTTCTCACAAGCTTCAACAATGCGCACGAAAAGAGGCCTACACATTCGATATCACCTACAGAAAAGGTGAGCCAGGTATGTTGGTACCTCGGCAAAGTAGTCCTTCATGAGCATCTAGTCGGCGAGATCTCGATTGCGAGGAATGCATAGCTGGCCAACTGTGTATCCGTGACGCTTTCTCTTAGGGCCCCTTTCAAATTTGTCCACGAGATGCAACCACACTATGACGACGAACTCCAGTCCATCTAAACAAATGCACGCTGGTGATTTTTTCAAAATTGTGCCAGTCGAAATTGAATCAACAAATCGGCGGGCATTAAACTTACCTCCCCCCGATGCAATTCCGCGGGTCGGAATCAAGTGAGTCGCCCCGTTCTTCTGCTCCATCGGTCGAATTAAAGCGGCCACACCCCTTCTTCACCACGGCCCAAACCCGGAGCGCGGCTATCCCTCGGGCGATTTCGAGGCTCACCAGCGCCGGAATCAGCCGGATCCGCTCGCTACAAGGCCGTGCGGCAAGCTCCGGGGCGGATCCATGGCGTCAGCGACGGCCGCTCCCCCGCAGAAAAAATGGGCATCCCTGGCCTCCAATATTGGTGGAATACGTGCGCCCCGGGGCGGCGGAGCTACTGGACGGCGCGGGGCGGCCGGGGGCAACAAGAGATGGCGAGGAGATGCAGTGGTGGGGAAGGGTGCGCGAGCTGAAAGTTTCTTGGCGCCAAGACGCGGGAGAGAAGTGTGAACCGGCAAAAGAGCGACGGAACCCGTAGATATGGCGGAAATCGCCCGCACTTTACAGGATCCCGCACAAAAATTTAGCGGATGGCCGATTTTGCGGGATCTCTTCAGGGCAGAAAAACAACCTCGTCCGCTCGACGGTTATTTTACCAAATGACATCTTTTGCGGGATCTGCTAGAGATGCTCTTATTCCTTGTAACCTTGTAGCTACGATATGCTTCAGTTCTTCTCTTTTGACAAAGGATATGCTTGAAATCCTTGGCATAAACCCTGCTGATTTGATCAGCGGATCTGTCTTTGGTGGATTTGGTCGGATTTGTTCGTCGTTCGTCTTCGTTTATGTGTTTTCAAGTTGGATCTTTTTAATCTACACTCTTCATCCGCGGCTGTTGCTGGTCTGGTGCATTGGTTCTACACGGCCTTAGCACGACGACTTCCCGACTGTCTACTACAACAAGGTTTGCCCGGCTCCGGCGAGGGAGGGGCGATGACAGTGGCGCCCCTTCGGCTCGCTTCAGTGCTTGTAGTCATCGCTAGGTGGTCTACGGATCTGGATATAATTTTTATTATTTCTAGTGTTCGTTGTACTATCATAATTAAAGAGGAATAAATTGGAAGTTTTTCCGAAAAAAAATTAGTAAACTAGTGGTGCTGTGTTTGCGCGGTGCCGGAACCCATCTTCTCGTCTCGACACATCTTCCTGGGTGGGCTTGTAATAAGCACTAAATACTGCATGGATGGAAAGCATATCCCATAGTCCATAGAGCTAATCTCGTCGATGCGTATGTGACGCGGCGGACCGGCACCGACTGCCGGGTCACGCATGTACGCGTGCGGGCCGCTGGTTCCGATGATGTCCTCCAAGTCAAACGGGTACACTAACTCCACTCAAGTTCAGCTAAAACGGCAAGTAGGACCGTGGGAGGAGCCAAAAACGTCAACGGGAAGGAAGCTCTTGTTTTTAGCTTGCGACACTAGCCTCCTACGATTGCTTAGGATTATCCCACTGGGTTAGTTTAGCATACCATGCTATGAGTGGCATCTTAAATCAAAATTTGATGATAGCTTCTGTATGTTTGTGTCTCTGTCAACATGTCCACGGCATTATATACGGGCATGACTATTATTTTCTTTTGACAGAAAAGCCTTCATGGCTGCTTTATTACCTTAAATCAAACTTACATCGTTTGCTAAAGCATCAAGAATAAATTAGAAAGTATATCCGACCACACTGTCGGTGGATTATCCTCCCATAGCTAGCTAAATAATGGGCAACCATCTTTGTCTCTCTAAAGAAATATTCAATAATGATCTTCCCGAAATCTTGTAGCAGACTACAGCAATCGTTTAGAATTGGTGCAGCCATCAGTGTGTACCCTTCATTCAACTTCAGAGCATCCGTGACGATCAAACTGTCGGACTGAATCATGATTTTATCACAGCCGAGGCCCCGTATGAACATGATACCCTGGAGCATGGCCTCCGCCTCCGCTGATATCACATCAGCCACATGTGACATTTGCATTGTTGCTGCCGCAATGAACCCTCCGTCATGGTCGCGCACCACCATCTCACACGCTCCCGTGTGATCTTCCTCAGTGAAAGCTGCATCAACATTCAGAATTTGCATGCCAGTTTGTGCCCTCTTCCATGTCTTCTGGCGATCCACCGGATTCGGTTTACTCACAGCACGGACATAGTTTAGCGACAAAACTCTGATCAACATTAATTGAAGTGCGAAAAGGGTTCTGGACCTATTCTCCTTTGGCCATCTCCCTTCTTTGCCTCCATAGGTACCAACAAGTAGAAGCGATGACCTCCGAAATATCAACAATATCCATATAATGACATCACTTGGACTAGTTTATAACTTTGTTCAAAAGATAATTCATAAAGCTAGCATTCAACAATATATGACTTTATTATCGATTAAAGCAAATACAGTACAATACAACCGACCGAAGATACTTGTACCGACACAAAGATACCTGGTAAAAACAAAGCTTACTAACATTAAGATATGTACGCCAAAGTCCTCAATCATCTTGGACACCAACATTTGCATCTAGTGCTCCTCCATGCGGTGACAAAGTTACGTGAGACTAAGTCAAACTGTAATTTCAAAGTTCAAATAGACATACGAACGAGTATTGCAAGACCTGGAAATATAAAACCAAGATGCACTATCTTCAGGTTGCGATATACCCGCTGGGGAAAAGGTTCAAATTTACTCTTTTCTATCTGACTAGCTACGTCTACATATATGCCAATGCAAAGTCAGTATATTCGGAACACATAAATCCATATATGCAAACAAGCGTGCGATGACCTGGTCAAACAGGCAAAGGAGCAAGGGCCCCTCGTCTAGCTAGAGGTCTCGAAGTTGACGCTGCCGACGATAGGCATTGGGCCAACCCATTCAGATGACTGACCTGATCACTTTCGGGCTATCTGCACCACCGATAAATCTCCTGAATGCTATAAATCAAATGTCATCACTCAATGAAAGGAGTTGTAGCATGTTGAATGTTGCATTCATTGCACTAATCCCGAAGGAAGACAATGCATCGAGGCGAAAAGATTATAGACCAACCAGTCTCGCTCATAGTGTTGCCAAGCTCCTTAGGAAGCTGTAATAACTCAGAAGTATAGATGATCGCAACAATCTTCGAGGTAAGTATCAAACCCAAATTTATTGATTTGACACAAGAAGAGCCACAGTTTATTTATAAGCTTTAGCAGTTGAGTTGACAATTCAACCGCACCTGAAGCAAATGCAGTATGACAATAACAAAAATATCCACTACTCCTCCCTTCCGGTGAAAAGTGTACATATAGAAATTTTAGGACAAATTATGGATTGAAGTAAAAAATGCATTGGGAAGATGCCAGCCTACATCTCTCTCCTCCTTAATTACCCAACCCCCAATGAGCTAAGTGCATGTAAAATTAAGGAGATCATGTGTAGAATGTTATTGGTCTTGATTACCTTGTGACGAGAGAAAAGTATTTTTTTACTTTAAAGTGCATTGGGAAGATAGAAGTACACTTTTTTGTGGACAAATTTAAAGTCAAATGTATACACTTCACCGGACGGAGGGAGTAGTGTCAAGTACATGTAACTTAAAAGAGATCAACAATAGTATTAAATGTAGGCATATGAATTGATACTGGGTTGAAGCATGGATGATTTCTAAAGCATATAGACAGTTGATTGGGATCACAACCTAGCTCACGTTCTGGAACCATTGTATACATGTATTCCACCAATTAAGAAACATGCTTAAAAAGATCTTGCTTCGCATCTAGAGTCCAACCCCCCTTGCTTCGTGGTCCATAAGGAAACTAGGGTTATTAAGGCGACCTTGCGGATCAATAGGAATAATGCATTAACATTCTATGCATACATGTTATCCTCGAATTCTAGCAATTCCCTTTGATACCTCGGTCTATCACCCTCAGATTCTTCGGATCAAAAGTATAACATGCACAATCATGAACAAATGGACAAAAAAACATAATTGTTCAGATCTAAAATAATATTACTCGGGTCCTACTGTCCTAGTAATAATCATTGGGAAAGTCATAATAACATCAATTCTCAAA
This sequence comes from Triticum aestivum, assembly GCF_018294505.1. NCBI lineage: Eukaryota > Viridiplantae > Streptophyta > Magnoliopsida > Poales > Poaceae > Triticum > Triticum aestivum. Next base: position 45,012,231 of record NC_057811.1, on the reverse strand, counting down.
TAATCATTACAGTAGGGATCATTCCCCCATTAATCTGAAGTCTATTACACGATAAATCTCATACAACCCATCCAACACACGTGCCTACATCAGATTAATCAAACATGGTTGGGAGAGCATGATGACGGTGTTGGGGAAGGAGTTGATGGTGAATAATCCCCCTCTCGGCAAACCATAACCTCTAGTAGCCTTCTGGGATGAAGAAGTATAGTGGTGGTGTCTCTATGTCGCAGAAAAGTACTGATAAATCGAAGAAGGGTTTTAGAGCAATATAAAGTTAGGGGCACCGGAGGCTGGCCAAAGGGGCCCCACAGGCCGTAGGGGGACCCCTGGAAGGTGGACGCCTAGGCACTATGGGCCATCCCCTCGCCCAATTCCAGGCCCCATGTTTCTCTATTCTTGCAAAACTCCGTTACCTATGTAGCGAAATCACTAATTGAGGAGCGCTCCTCGCAACAATTAGTCGGGGAGCGCTCCTCGCGCGCCAAGTGTCACGCGCGGAGCGGTCGGGAGACTTTTCCGAGGCGCTCCGCGCGCGACACTTGTCGCGCGCACGGTGTCTCCCTTGTTTTCCGGTTTCCCTTTCTGGTTTTTCCTTTTTTCACTTTAGTCCCTATATTTTTAATGTTTTGTAAAACCTTTGATCTGTTTTGAGATCTGTTTCTCTCTGGTGTGGGCGAACCGTCGTGGAGCACTGTTCTTTCTTTGCCGTCATCTTCGCCCGTCGCGGCCGCCGCTCTTGTCACGTGGTTACGGCGGCCCCTGTCCCGGCCGCCGCGCTTGTTGCCTGCTCTTACGGTGGTCCTTCTTTAGCGTCGATCACGCTTCCCCGTTCGCGTGATCGCTGTTCCCTACCGGTTGCCTTCTTGGGTTCCCTGTTTCTCTTTTTGTTCCCATTATATTTCCAGGATATGGAGACTTATGGGGTAGTTACGGGTGGGGACTACCAACACTATCAGATGTCAAGTTTCAACTGGGTTTTGTGGGATTAGTTCTTGATAATCATTGTGTTCCTTGCAGTTATGGCTTGTCCTTTTTGCCGTATGCCTGGTGGCCCGTGTTCTTCTGTTGATTCTTCTGTAGATGGGTTCAGTGTGGTCCTGGATCGGCGTTGTTGGAGGCGTGTTGCAAGAATATCATTTTATAATTGTTCAATTTTTGGCACACACGCTTATTTCTTTTGGTGCTGCTCATGTTGTTTAGGTTTTGATTATGATCCTTGTTTTGATTTGTTGTGCAGTATGTTCCGTGCAGTGTTAGAGCTCATCTTGCTCGTTACATCGAGGAGTGTAGGGCTTTAGCCATAAGGAGGGGTGACGAAGATACTGATCTTGCTTTTCAGTGCAATGAGGGTTATTTGTATGGTGTTCTGTTTAGTCATGGTCGGCTGAGGAGCAAATTCCATGGTCCTTCCTGGGAACGATTGGTCAGTGATTATGGTGTTCGTCCTCGTGATATAATGACCATTAGGCTTGAACATTATGGAACATGGATTGGTATTGATTTTTATCGTGTTGGTCGTGGAGTGCGTTGTCTCCTTTACCGTCTGTTGGTAAGGTTTATTTTTAAGGAAGTTTTTAGCTTGTTTAATTGCACATGATGATTTTTCCGTTCCCTTGAGCCTGTGTAATTATATTTTATAGCTCTTGATGGTTTGAGCGACTCCGAGATGGAACTTGTTGGGAGTTGTTATTACACCCGTGGTGTTTTTCTTAATTATCAGCAGATGTATTTCATGAGGTGTCAACTCTTTGATGATGTCTACATACCATGTTGTCCTTTTGTTCACAGGATTGATTCCATGAATGTTAATGGTCATTATATGGTCAAAAAAAATTTCCACTATTTTTTCTTTGTTTCTGTTTATTTATTTATTTTTATTATCTCGTCTATTTATAGTTTTGAATTTTTGTTCTATTTCTGATAGCTTGATGTTTTTTGTCAGGTTATTCCTGGTATTGTTGTGAGGAGTTTGAAGGAGTTTGTGACTTTTCCTAGGAATATGTGAGCACTCCTTGCTCCTACTTCATTGGCTTGGGTAGTAGAATGGTGTTCAAACAGGAAGGTTTCAGTGATTTTCTCCAGGCATCGTCTATTGAAGTAAACAACTTGGTGCTGATAACTTTCAAAGAGCGTGATGGGAGGCTTGTTGTTATCTTCAATCTTCTGCCGCAGTGATGTTAGTTATAGCCTTTGAACATAAATGGATTTTGTTTAAAAATCTATGCTACGGTTTAATGTTGTCTAGATATATGAAACGATATGAACCTAAGTGTTCATTGCTGTTGTATGTTTGTAGAAGAGGTATGGCTGTGCATCTCTTTTAAATATGTTTTTTTGGACGGATGTTATTTAATTGGGGTCATAGTTATCAATACAGTAGAGGCACGTGTGTTGTTTACTCTGAGGCACGGCTGTACATCTCTTTTATGTGAGGCACGTGAATTAAGCAAATGAAGGCACGGAATTGAAGTCAGTGCAGGCACGGTCGTGAGGAGGCACGGGTATACTGAGAGGTACGTGTGTGCAGCGCCAAAGCTGTACGGGCGAGATACTATGGGTTTCATGCGAGAGGCACGTGTGTGTAGTACGTAGAGTTACTGTTGGTTTTATGTGAGGCACGTGGATTGAGCAAAACGGAGGCATGGAATTATAGTCAGTACAAGCACGGTTGTGGAGGTACGGGTATATTGAGAGACGCGTCTGTGCAGCACCAAAGTTGCATTGGCGATCACGCGTGCGGAGCATGTAGAGTTACTGTGGGTTTCACGTGAGGCATGTTGATCAAGCAAACAGAGGCACGGAAGTGCAGTCAGTATAAGCACGGTTGTGTGGAGGCATGGTTTTGAACCCTCTTGCTGCTGTCAAGATTCTAGAGGCACGGATGTACGACAGTAGAGGCAGTCCGAATATCTGGTTAGAGGGGCTCGGTTAATGATGCACAAGTGTGTAGTCTCTAGGGTCACGGGTGCGTGGCACCACAGGCATGGATTGAGTAGACACTTAGTGAGTCACGCTTGTACATAGGTCAGTTGCACACAGTAGTGTAGTTTTGTGGCATCGTGCAGAACTGGTGTACGGAGAGGAACCTGTGTGCAATAGCAAGGATGTTCTGAATGGACGGAGTGGTGTTTGATGTGAAATGGAGACAAGGATTTTTTTCAATGTGGTTAAAGTAACAAAGTTCTCGTCGCTTGTGACTGTGTACCAAATGATCTGCTGCAATATTTATGAATTGTTCACGCCAATGTTTAATAAGCATTGTACTAAAAGTTTACAACGATATCATCACATATTCTTGTAAATGCACGATGCATCTTGTAAAGGTTGAGTATGAAAATTATAATACAATATCGTGCGAGATATCTCTCATTCTATAATCATGGATACAATATATGCTTGCTCATTACTGGGACATAACTTACTAATTGCATTTAGACATGCAAAACGCAGTATGCATTTGTACATGAGCACACCACTGTGTTCAAAGTTCAAACATAAAATAGTAATACAATACACACATCATCTTTGAGCAACAACAAACATATTTACAACATAGGTTCATACAATCTAAATTATGATAATAGTAGTTCCTACTAGTTTAATGTAGACATCCATTTTCTCGCAATTTACCAACCACTGTTTCCCTTTCGGTGCTTCCAGCCGCTGGAAGATCCCTCGTCATTGCTCTTATGTGGGCGGAGTCTTTCTTTCATTGGTTGTTGGTGCAGGTGACGTAGCCCGTTCTTGATGATTAGGATTCTACGGTACAACTCGTAGCTAACATACCCGTCCTTTGCCGCGTACTCAAGGTGTATCGGTGAAAGTGGCTTCCACTCCCAGAACTGGTGCTTCTCCTTTGGGAATGATTTCTTCATGTTCTTGTATGAGGGGTCGATGATGGCCGCTGCAAGGTCAGCCATGGAATCCCTTTCTCCACCACCCTTGATGCAGAATAGCCTCTGGATGTCGACGTGGTGCTCGTCTGGAATTTTGATCCATGCACGGGCAAGCATGGTCTTGTCGTTCCTGGTGTCGACGCTAGTGAAAGTTACCGCTTTCCGTTGCAGGAAGTCAACTAACGCCTGGGAGCGCTCGGATCTGCAGTAGTGGTATACAAGGACATGCTTGCGCATGGCAAGTTGGACGACGGCGATCCCTTGTCGTATGTAACTGCTCTTACGTGTGTACTCGAGGTCGAGGCCGACGAACTTGTTCTTCTCCTCCTTTAGCCATTCTTCGTACTTTTTGATGATCCGCTCCACGGTCCTTGGGTCGTTGGTGTACACCACCTCGAGCACGGTTGTACCGTGGGTAGTGATGTGTTCGGTGAGTGTTGTTAGTTTCCCGTCGTCCATGGCTGGAGGTGTGCGGTGGTGAACTGCGGTCGGCGAGAAACTTTCGAGGAAGAGGATGAAATGGAGTCCGAAAAGTGAAAGGGTTATTTTGTCGTGCAAAAAAGGAAACCGCCAAAGAGCAGTTGCTAGTCACGCGGCGGTTCCAGGCGTAGAATTTCGGAAACAGGGGGTTTGTTTTATCTGTTTATTTTAAGATTTTCACTTGTCTTGTTCATTGAATTTTTTTATTCGTTGCGTGCTGCCTGCGTGATCCATCTTTGGGTGTGAAAGTAGTCGTGTAAACGGTAGAACACTCAGCAGATGCATGGTCGTGCCTTTGTTGTGAAAACTTTTTTTCAATTAATAATCTTCCTTGGTTAGGGAGGCACGGTTTTTATGTTATTCGCTGCACAAGTGTGTGTTTATGAAAAGTTGAAGTAAATATAGTTTGGACTTGAAAACGGAGTCATGTTTGGTTTTTAATTGAGATATGTTTCACTAGATGGTTTGAATAAGTTTGATAACATGGCATTGGTAGAGGTTTTGAATCACAAATTGATTCTTGTTTCGTTTGATTTTTGAAAATGAATCTTTTTGTTTTTTGGTTTTTTGAATTGTGAACTTTTCAAAGGATAAGAACTACATTTTTTCGAATGAATCATTTCGATAGTTCAAACAGCATTTGTTTCAAAGGATCATTCCGATGGTTGAAACAGCAAGTTGAGTGTCCGTAAGAGCTACATAAGTTGCAAAAGATCATTCCGATAGTTCAAGCAAGCACATGGTCCATAATAATTAAATTACTCTACCATCCTAACTAGCAAACTTATAGTAATCAGTGTTTTGCTCCTAGAGGCATCATCATGAAACGAGCGTTGAACATTCTAGGAGATACACTGTTTGCTTCCATTTTAGGTGCTGGTTCCGACAGAATCTACATAATGCGCTGAATGATGATGGACACAGAACGGTCATGGCGCTCTTTGAAAGTGATTAGAACAACGTTCTTTTCAACGAAGGATGCAGCTGATATGAAGTCTCTGAAAGAAGACTTTTCTATTACCATCCTGCCGTCATTTTTGGAGATGTAGTACGATGAAGGAGTGATGACATGTGTAGGTTCATCAGGAGCTTCAAGGGTTACCCTGCCATTGGTTGGCATGTCCACCCATCTCTTCAGTGTTGAGACAACGCTCCTCGGAATTTTCTAGAAGAAAATCGAAATTAAATAGAAATTAAAACCGTTGATTTCTCACTTGGACAATAAATAAAACAATGTCTGAATATGGTGAGTGCACAAACATTAAGAAATTCCATATTGGAAGTAATATAGTTCCTGGCATGTTCAGGTTTGTGTGTAAACAGATAAAACAACATATTAAGAGAACAACAGAAGTTTTGTTGTTTTAGGTTTGAATAAATAGGTTCTTTATAATTTTACATATAAGCAATATTACGTCAGTATTTTTTATATTACATATGAGCAAACTACGTTTGGTATTTTAACAAGGACAGTTGTAACCAACCATGACGTAGTCTTTGGTGTTAGTGTGAGTCAAGACATGGACAAATGGACGGCAATGGATGAAAGTATCTCCGAAAAGGCGTTGTAGAAAGAATCGTGTCTGGTCGTAGGTAAGCTCAATATCCTTAGAGTAGACACAACCGTGAACATGGTCGAAATTGTCAGAAGAAAGATCGTCGAGAGCTAGAAAAAGAAAAAAGCTTTTAAAGTTAGATAATATTATATCCAACACGGGGTTAATATTATTCAGTTTGATTCATGCATATAAAATTACAGTGAAAGAAGATAAGTTTGTAATATAAAAATATAACGAAAGAAGATAAGTTTGTAATGTTTGTAATATTAAATACCTACCAACGTGGGGTAATGGAAGCAGCCTTTTGTTATCTCGATATGTTTGTATTTAGAGATTGAGACCCTCGTCTGGTAGTTCAAATTCTATGCGGTCTCCAGCACGAAGTTCATAATCAGCCGCAAAGATGTTCCACTCACCACCGCAGAACTTTGTGTAGTTCGCCCTATGCTTAAAAAAGCATTGTAAGACCTTCCTTCATGTGTAAGAAGGGCTGGCTCTACCTGCTGTTTTTGCAATTTTTTGCTTCTTTCTTCTTCTCTTCAATGTATTCAGCGAGAAAAGCTCTGACATTACAAGGTACATACTGGAAAAAATAGTGCAAATAACAACCTGTAAGTATAAATTTGAACTCGCGTACTACTAATGTTAAAAGTTTTCTTAAATTGGATATGAATTTTTGATAAGAATTACAGATAACAACATAATTGTATTATAAATTAATGGACACAGATTTTTGGCATATGTTGACTAATTTTAATTAGAACTGAAGATGCATTATAGTAATCAAGGCATAGGCAGGCAAAACTAATGGACTATATTAATGAGGGCATAGGCAAGCAAACTAATGGAAAATGAAAACACAAGGCAGGTGCGAAGAAGTGGCAGCAGGGGAACCTAGTGTAGGTGCAAGGGGGTACGAGTGACAGTGACGATTTTTACTGTGTTGTAAGCAACTAATTTGTTAGTGATGCTTACTAACCATGCGGCTCCAGCAATTTTCATCAAGAATAACCTCAAACTCCTGGAGAACTTCAGGGTGTGGTTCGCAAGGGCCGCCTGGTTGGCGGCAGGTAGGGCAAATCATACCTAAATAATTCAGAAAAACTATGTTAAGAAAACAAGAATATCATAACAATTTAAAAACAAGCTTCAACGTGGAAGGTAGACAACGACTAGCTTCAAATATGTTAGCCATATTGAAGGCAGGCAACAACTACAAATTTACCATAAGTCTTCTCATCTACTCCTTCGAGAAAAGCAGTATGACAGAGTTTATAACACTTGTTTAGATTTTCAAATGGTTTTTATATTCCTTTAGAGAATGAAGTCGTTGTACCGGATCTGATGCTTCAATAACTATCAAATGAAAAACCTAAACGTAAAACGTAAATACGGATCGGAGCATGCTGCTTACGCATATGCTTTTTACCTGGGACAGAAGAAGAACGAGGGTTGACAAACGAAGATTTGGGTAGGGGAAGCTTAGGGCAAGCGCACACGGCTAGCAAAATCTACGAGAGAAGCACGACTTGGAAGTTAATCAAGAGACCCAATAAAAACTCTACAATAACTTGTTTGAAATGAGACTGTGTGCGGGGAAGAAGCACAAACCCTAGAAGTAGGCGGACAGATAAGGCAGATTGGTTGTGATGGGAAGCTTAGGGCAACCACCCACGGCCAGCAATCTACGAGAGAAGTATGGCTTAGAAATTAATCGATTGTGTGCGGGTTAGAAGCACGAACCCTAGAAGTAGGAGATGGAGAAGAAGCATGAACCCTAGAAGCAGGCGACGGAGAAGGCAAATGAGTTGTGTTGTGGCTGAGGGAGTCGGAGCTTATTGAAATATAAAGGAGACGGGAGAGAGCAAGAGTAGTAATGAGTGCTTCTTGTTTTATTTTTTATTCCGCGAAATGGAATGAATGTTGGTTGTAGATGGTGTGCGTGCATTCTGAGGTGTTATGGGGACACGAGATGTTTGACTCGTCAGCTGCCTCCCATTATAGTTGTCCAGCTGTGCTGCCTCCGAGCGGAGTCTTTTACGTGCCTATCCTGCCTCACATACTTTCTGTGAGGCACGGTTATACATGCTGAAAAGCATGCTCGTGCTTCTGTGTTTTTTAATCACATGTTTAATCAGATATGGTTGGGTGTTTCTTTAGGAGAGGACCGGTGATGATGTTATTAGATGCACGGTCGTTGTAACAGGAGAGGCATGGTCGATATGTCAGGGGATGCAAATTGACGGGAGGCATGATGGTTGCTAATGAGAGGCACGTTTGCATCTGAAATCGAGTCACGGTTCATGACTTTGGTATTGCAAATTTTTTTCAGGCAGTCGTTGACCCAGGGGAGTCACTGTTTTTATGTACGCTGGCTTCAGGCGGGAATATGTATGATAGCCCACGGTTATATGTATGTCAGAAGCATGGACGTGCTTTTGTTTTGTCAATGTTTCTGGTGGTACGCAGACATGGTGCGTTGATGTTAGTGAGGTTTGTCTTTAACCAAAGTGGATGCACGCGTGTGGCTTTTGTTCTGGCGAACCGTGCTTCCATTTTTGTTCACTCCCAGTGTAGTATTTGTACGACAGGGTCATCTCATTTGCCTCTTCGCATTGTTCTCTTGGTCAAAAGATGCGCTGGTGACCGATGGGATGGCTATTTATTGTTAGTATTTATTGTGCCAGATACCGTGCTAGAGTTAACCTAGAGGCTCCTTGATTACAGTGTGGCAGTCGTGACTTTTGAAGTGCATGGTTTCACGAGCTGCAGAAGCACAATCATCCATTCACCGTTTCCTTAGCAATTAAATGGGCGCATGGTAACTGAGTCGTCTCTCCCCAAAGGTTAAGTAGTGGTCTATTCCTGGAGGTTATCGCGTCTTATTCCCTCCAGAGAAGTGCAGGTAGCTCCCGTCATCCTCGCCTCGTACGAGAAGCACAGTCAAACTCCATTGTCGTCTCAGCCTCGGTTCCATGGACGACTTCAGGAACACTATTGAGCGTCTCTTTATAGATGCTGATGGTAATACCAAGCTCGATGTGTTGTACACCAATGAGCCCCACAAGGTGGAGGAGATTCTTACTCTCTAAGGAATGGCTGCGTGAGGACATGTACAAGTTTGTTGGTCTTGATCTGGAGTACACACGAGAGGATTATTTTGATCGTAGTAGAAAAGTTGCCGTTATGCAACTGGCGATGCGCAAGCATGTTCTTGTTTATCACTTGTGCAAGGCCAGGACGGAGTGCGCTGCTCTGAAGCATTTCCTTCGGAACAAAGGTATAATTTTCGCTAGTGTCGATGTCAGGAACGATAGGGATGTTCTCGCAAACAGTTACCTCAAAATCCCAAGAGAGTGTCACATCGACCTTCAAGAGGAGCTCATGATCAAAGGAGGCAATCTAAGGGATTCAATGGCAGATTTGGCAGGAGCCGTCATAAACAAATCTTACTTGAGTATGAAGTCGTCTTTTCCACAAGGTCTGCATGACTACTGGGAATGGAAGCCGCTTTCCCTTGAACACCTGAAATATGCGGCAATTGTAAGTGAAAATTCCGTCTTTATATTTTTGTTTTATTGCAACAATAGTACTTTTTCCCCTTTGCGTATATCTTCATTCTCATCCGCTTTTTATTTTAGGATGGGTATGTCAGCTACGAGCTCTACCGCCGAGTTCTGTCTATGAAGGACATGATGCATCCTCGTTGTCTTCCCGACCCCGGACGCCGTTGATGCTTTTGAGCAGAACTCCAGTTGAGTAGAATGGTCCCGGTGGTCTGAGCAGAATGGACTCCTGGAAGACTTTCATTTCTCTTTTTTGTATAATTAATGAGTACTTTTAGTTCAATCCTATGGAGTACCGTCTCATGTTATGTGAATATAATTTCTTATGTTTTTTCATGTTACAAGTTCATTGTTGACGTTTGCGCGAGTTCATGTATATTTAGAGAACCTGTTGAAGTGGCGCATATGTATTGTTTGGGAGAAGCGCGTTTTGTGTTTGGCTTTTATTCAGTGCCGTTTGTTTGTGTTTGTATTGTTGTCTTTTACACGTTCGCACAAGAGAGGCACGTCTACTAACGTATGAGGCAACATTTTAGTTTCGTGTCTTTGTGTGCTTTAGGACCGTGCCTCGAGAATCCGGGCATCCGTGTATGTTCAGGCTTCACTTCCGTGGCTTCTTTTCGTCTATGCATGTACATCCGTGACACACGCCATGTCTGTAACGTGCTGGTTTCACACGGCAGTTCCTCTTGACACTACACAACCGTGCCTATGCCACCACTCTTTTGTGCGTCCAGGTTGTTTGTACCCGTGCTTCAATAACTATGAGAAGCCGCAATTCCGTGCCTGTATACGCTTTAATTCAGTGTCTCCTGTACGTGCATTTGCGTGTCTCAGGCGTCATGATGGCTGTGACTCTACGTGCCTCTGGTGCCAGACGCCTGTCCGTGAGGGGACGCATATGTATTGTTTGGGAGAAGCGTGTTTTTTGTTTGGCTTATATTCACCGCTGTTTGTTTGTGTTTGTATTGTTGTGTTTTACACATTCGCACAAGAGAGGCACGTCTGGTAACGTACGAGGCAACATTTTCAGTTTCCTGTCTTTGTGTTCTTCGGGACCGTGCCTCTAGAAGCCCGCATCCGTGTCTGTGGAGGCTTCACTTCCGTGGCTTCTTTTCCGCTATTCATGTACCTCACGTGACACACGCGATGTCTCTATGTGGTGGTGTCACATGGCAGTTTCTCTTCAGACTACACAACCGTGCCTCCTGTTGGAAATATGCCCTAGAGGCAATAATAAAATGGTTATTATTGTATTTCCTTGTTCATGATAATTGTCTATTGTTCATGCTATCATTGTGTTATCCGGAAATCGTAATACATGTGTGAATACATAGACCACAACGTGTCCCTAGTAAGCCTCTAGTTGACTAGCTCGTTGATCAACAGATAGTCATGGTTTCCTGACTATGGACATTGGATGTCATTGATAACGGGATCACATCATTAGGAGAATGATGTGATGGACAAGACCCAATCCTAAGCATAGCACAAAGATCGTGTAGTTCGTTTGCTAGAGCTTTTCCAATGTCAAGTATCATTTCCTTAGACCATGAGATCGTGTAACTCCCGGATGCCGTAGGAGTGCTTTGGGTGTGCCAAACGTTACAACGTAACTGGGTGACTATAAAGGTACACTACATGTATCTCTGAAAGTGTCTGTTGGGTTGACACGGATCAAGACTGGGATTTGTCACTCCGTATGACGGAGAGGTATCTCTGGGCCCACTCGGTAATGCATCATCATAATGAGCTCAAAGTGACCAAGTGGTTGGTCACGGGATCATGCATTATGGTACGAGTAAAGTGATTTGCCGGTAACGAGATTGAACGAGGTATTGGGAAACCGACGATCGAATCTCGGGCAAGTAACGTACCGATTGACAAAGGGAATTGCATACGGGATTGATTGAATCCTCGACATCGTGGTTCATCCGATGAGATCATCGTGGAACATGTTGGAGCCAACATGGGTATCCAGATCCCGCTGTTGGTTATTAACCGGAGAGTCGTCTCGGTCATGTCTGCATGTCTCCCGAACCCGTAGGGTCTACACACTTAAGGTTCGGTGACGCTAGGGTTGTAGAGATATTAGTATGCGGAAACCCGAAAGTTGTTCGGAGTCCCGGATGAGATCCCCGACGTCATGAGGAGTTCCGGAATGGTTCGGAGGTGAAGAATTATATATAGGAAGTCCAGTTTCGGCCACCGGGAAAGTTTCGGGGGTTACCGGTATTGTACCGGGACCACCGGAAGGGTCCCGGGGGTCCACCGGGTGGGGCCACCTGTCCCGGAGGTCCCCATGGGCTGAAGTGGGTAGGGGAACCAGCCACTAGTGGGCTGGTGTGCCCCCCTTGGGCCTCCCCTGCGCCTAGGGTTGGAAACCCTGGGGGTGGGGGGGCGCCCCACTTGGCTTGGGGGGCAAGCCACCCCCTTGGCCGCCGCCCCCCCCCTTAGATGGGATTTCCAGGGGCCGGCGCCCCCCAGGACCCCTATAAATAGTGGGGGGGGGAGGGAGGGCAGCCGCACCACAGCCCCTGGCGCCTCCCTCTCCCTCCCGTGACACCTCTCCCTCCCGCTTGCGCTTGGCGAAGCCCTGCCGGGATCCCCGCTACTTCCACCACCACGCCGTCGTGCTGCTGGATCTCCATCAACCTCTCCTTTCCCCTTGCTGGATCAAGAAGGAGGAGACGTCGCTGCTCCGTACGTGTGTTGAACGTGGAGGTGCCGTCCGTTCGGCGCTCGGTCATCGATGATTTGGATCACGACGAGTACGACTCCATCAACCCCGTTCACTTGAACGCTTCCGCTCGCGATCTACAAGGGTATGTAGATGCACTCCTTCCTTCTCATTGCTAGTAAACTCCATAGATGGATCTTGGTGATGCGTAGAAAATTTTATATTTCTGCTACGATCCCCAACAGTGGCATCATGAGCCAGGCCTATGCGTAGTTTCTTTGCACGAGTAGAACACAAAGCAGTTGTGGGCGTAGATGTTGTCAATTTTTTCTTGCCACTACTAGTCTTATCTTGTTTCGGCGGTATTGTGGGATGAAGCGGCCCGGACCGACTTTACACGTACGCTTACGTGAGACAGGTTCCACCGACTGACATGCACTAGTTGCATAAGGTGGCTAGCGGGTGTCTATCTCTCCCACTTTAGTCGGAACGGATTCGATGAAAAGGGTCCTTATGAAGGGTAAATAGAAATTGGCATATCACGTTGTGGTTTTACGTAGGTAAGAAACGTTCTTGCTAGAAACCTATAGAAGCCACGTAAAAACTTGCAACAACAATTAGAGGACGTCTAACTTGTTTTTGCAGCATATGCCTTGTGATGTGATATGGCCAAAAGGATGTGATGAATGAGATATATGTGATGTATGAGATTGATCATGTTCTTGTAATAGGAATCACGACTTGCATGTCGATGAGTATGACAACCGGCAGGAGCCATACGAGTTGTCTTTATTTTTTGTATGACCTGCGTGTCATTGAATAACGCCATGTAAATTACTTTACTTTATTGCTAAACACGTTAGCCATAGAAGTAGAAGTAATCGTTGGCGTGACAACTTCATGAAGACACGATGCTGGAGATCATGATGATGGAGATCATGGTGTCATGTCGGTGACGAAGATGATCATGGCGCCCCGAAGATGGAGATCAAAGGAGCAAAATGATATTGGCCATATCATGTCACTATTTGATTGCATGTGATGTTTATCATGTTTTACATCTTATTTGCTTAGAACGACGGTAGTAAGTAAGATGATCCCTTACAATAATTTCAAGAAAGTGTTCCCCCTAACTGTGCACCGTTGCGAAGGTTCGTTGTTTCGAAGCACCACGTGATGATTGGGTGTGATAGATTCTAACGTTCGCATACAACGGGTGTTGACGAGCCTAGCATGTACAGACATGGCCTCGGAACACACGCAATACACTTAGGTTGACTTGACGAGCCTAGCATGTACAGACATGGCCTCGGAACACGGAAGACCGAAAGGTCGAGCATGAGTCGTATAGAAGATACGATCAACATGAAGATGTTCACCGATGTTGACTAGTCCGTCTCACGTGATGATCGGACACAGCCTAGTTAACTCGGATCATGTTTCACTTAGATGACTGGAGGGATGATATCTGAGTGGGAGTTCATTGAATAATTTGATTAGATGAACTTAATTATCATGAACTTAGTCTAAAATCTTTACAATATGTCTTGTAGATCAAATGGCCCACGTTGCCCTCAACTTCAACGCGTTCCTAGAGAAAACCAAGCTGAAAGATGATGGCAGCAACTATACGGACTGGGTCCGGAACCTGAGGATCATCCTCATAGCTGCCAAGAAATATTATGTCCTAGAAGCAATGCTAGGTGAAGCACCCATCCCAGAGAACCAAGACGTTATGAACGCTTGGCAGTCACGTGCTGATGATTACTCCCTCGTTCAGTGCGGCATGCTTTACATCTTAGAACCAGGGCTCCAAACGCGTTTTGAGCAACACGGAGCATATGAGATGTGCGAATTGCTGAAAATGGTTTTCCAAGCTCATACCCGGGTCGAGAGATATGAAGTCTCTGACAAGTTCTTTAGTTGTAAGATGGAGGAAAACAGTTCTGTCAGTGAGCACATACTCAGAATGTCTGGGTTACACAACCGCTTGACTCAGCTGGGAGGTAATCTCCCGGATGACGCGGTCATTGACAGAATCTTCAGTCGCTTCCACCAAGCTACAAGAGCTTTGTGATGAACTTCAATATGCAGGGGATGGAAAAGACCATCCCTGAGGTATATTCAATGCTGAAATCAGCAGAGGTGGAGATCAAAAAGGAACATCAAGTGTTGATGGTGAACAAAACCACTAAGTTCAAGAAAGGCAAGGGTAAGAAGAACTTCAAGAAGGACGGCAAGGGAGTTGCCGCGCCCGGTAAGCCAGTTGCCGGGAAGAAGCCAAAGAATGGACCCAAGCCTGAGACTGAGTGCTTTTATTGCAAGGGAAGTGGTCACTGGAAGCGGAACTGCCCCAAATACTTAGCGGACAAGGAGGCCGGCAACACCAAACGTATATGTGATATACATGTAATTGATGTGTACCTTACCAGTACTCGTAGTAGCTCTTGGGTATTTGATACCGGTGCGGTTGCTCATATTTGTAACTCAAAACAGGAGCTGCGGAATAAGCGGAGACTGGCGAAGGACGAGGTGACGATGCGCGTCGGGAATGGTTCCAAGGTTGATGTGATTGCCGTCGGCACGCTACCTCTACATTTACCTACGGGATTAGTTTTAAACCTCAATAATTGTTATTTAGTGCCAGCTTTGAGCATGAACATTGTATCTGGATCTCGTTTAATGCGAGATGGCTACTCATTTAAATCCGAGAATAATGGTTGTTCTATTTATATGAGAGATATGTTTTATGGTCATGCCCCGCTGGTCAATGGTTTATTCTTAATGAATCTCGAACGTGATGTTACACATATTCATAGTGTGAATACCAAAAGATGTAAAGTTGATAACGATAGTCCCACATACTTGTGGCACTGCCGCCTTGGTCACATTGGTGTCAAACGCATGAAGAAGCTCCATGCAGATGGACTTTTGGAGTCTCTTGATTACGAATCATTTGACACGTGCGAACCATGCCTCATGGGTAAGATGACCAAGACTCCGTTCTCCGGAACAATGGAGCGAGCAACCAACTTATTGGAAATCATACATACTGATGTGTGCGGTCCAATGAGTGTTGAGGCTCGCGGTGGCTATCGTTATGTTCTCACTCTCACTGATGGCTTGAGTAGATATGGGTATGTCTACCTAATGAAACACAAGTCTGAAACCTTTGAAAAGTTCAAGGAATTTCAGAATGAGGTTGAGAATCAACGTGACAGGAAAATAAAGTTCTTACGATCAGATCATGGAGGAGAATATTTGAGTCACGAATTTGGCACACACTTAAGGAAATGTGGAATAGTTTCACAACTCACGCCGCCTGGAACACCTCAGCGAAATGGTGTGTCCGAACGTCGTAATCGCACTCTATTGGATATGGTGCGATCTATGATGTCTCTTACCGATCTACCGCTCTCATTTTGGGGCTATGCTTTAGAGACTGCCGCATTTACTTTGAATAGGGCTTCGTCGAAATCCGTTGAGACGACACCGTATGAATTATGGTTTGGGAAGAAACCTAAGCTGTCGTTTCTAAAAGTTTGGGGATGCGATGCTTATGTCAAGAAACTTCAACCTGAAAAGCTCGAACCCAAGTCGGAGAAATGCGTCTTCATAGGATACCCTAAGGAAACCATTGGGTATACCTTCTACCTCAGATCCAAAGGCAAGATCTTTGTTGCCAAGAACGGGTCCTTTCTGGAGAAAGAGTTTCTCTCGAAAGAAGTGAGTGGGAGGAAAGTGGAACTTGATGAGGTGATAGTCACCCCTTCCGAACCGGAAAGTGGCGCAGCGCGGGAAGATGTTCCTGTGGTGCCTACACCGACTGGGGAGGAAGTTAATGATGATGATCATGAAGCTTCGGATCAAGTTACTGCTGAACTTCGTAGGTCCACAAGGACACGTTCCGCACCAGAGTGGTACGGCAACCTTGTCCTGGAAATCATGTTGTTAGACAACGGTGAACCTTCGAACTATGAAGAAGCAATGGCGGGCCCAGATTCCGACAAATGGCTAGAAGCCATGAAATCCGAGATAGGATCCATGTATGAAAACGAAGTATGGACTTTGACTGACTTGCCCGATGATCGGCGAGTGATAGAAAACAAATGGATCTTTAAGAAGAAGACAGACGCGGATGGTAATGTGACCATCTATAAGGCTCGACTTGTCGCTAAGGGTTATCGACAAGTTCAAGGGGTTGACTACGATGAGACTTTCTCACCCGTAGCGAAGCTGAAGTCCGTCCGAATCATGTTAGCAATTGCCGCATTCTATTATTATGAGATATGGCAAATGGACGTCAAAACGACATTCCTTAACGGCTTTCTTAAGGAAGAATTGTATATGATGCAGCCGAAAGGTTTTGTCGATCCTAAGAATGCTAACAAGGCATGCAAGCTCCAGCGCTCCATCTATGGGCTGGTGCAAGCATATCGGAGTTGGAACATTCGATTTGATGAGATGATCAAAGCGTTTGGGTTTACACATACTTATGGAGAAGCCTGTGTTTACAAGAAAGTGAGTGGGAGCTCTGTAGCATTTCTCATATTATATGTGGATGACATACTATTGATGGGAAATGATATATAATTCTTGGAAAGTATAAAGGCCTACTTGAATAAGTGTTTTTCAATGAAGGACCTTGGAGAAGCTGCTTATATATTAGGCATCAAGATCTATAGAGATAGATCAAGACGCCTCATTGGTCTTTCACAGAGTACGTACCTTGACAAGATATTGAAGAAGTTCAATATGGATCAGTCCAAGAAGGGGTTCTTGCCTGTATTGCAAGGTGTGCAATTGAGCACGGCTCAATGCCCGACCACGGCAGAAGATAGAGAAAAGATGAGTGTCATCCCCTATGCCTCGGCCATAGGGTCTATTATGTATGCCATGCTGTGTACCAGACCTGATGTAAACCTTGCCGTAAGTTTGGTAGGAAGGTACCAAAGTAATCCCGGCATGGAACACTGGACAACGGTCAAGAATATCCTGAAGTACCTGAAAAGGACTAAGGATATGTTTCTCGTATATGGAGGTGACGAAGAGCTCGTCATAAAGGGTTACGTCGATGCTAGCTTCGACACAGATCTGGATGACTCTAAGTCACAAACCGGATACGTGTATATTTTGAATGGAGGGGCACTAAGCTGGTGCAGTTGCAAGCAAAGCGTTGTGGCGGGATCTACATGTGAAGCGGAGTACATGGCGGCCTCAGAGGCAGCGCAAGAAGCAATCTGGATGAAGGAGTTCATTACCGACCTAGGGGTGATTCCCAATGCGTCGGGCCCGCTGACTATCTTCTGTGACAACACTGGGGCTATTGCTCTTGCCAAGGAGCCCAGGTTTCACAGGAAGACCAGGCATATCAAGCGTCGCTTCAACTCCATTCGTGAAAGTGTTCAAAATGGAGACATAGATATTTGTAAAGTACATACGGACCTGAATGTAGCAGATCCGTTGACTAAACCTCTCCCTAGAGCAAAACATGATCAACACTAGAACTCTATGGGTGTTCGATTCATCACAATGTAACTAGATTATTGACTCTAGTGAAAGTGGGAGACTGTTGGAAATATGCCCTAGAGGCAATAATAAAATGGTTATTATTGTATTTCCTTGTTCATGATAATTGTATATTGTTCATGCTATAATTGTGTTATCCGGAAATCGTAATACATGTGTGAATACATAGACCACAACGTGTCCCTAGTAAGCCTCTAGTTGACTAGCTCGTTGATCAACAGATAGTCATGGTTTCCTGACTATGGACATTGGATGCCATTGATAACGGGATCACATCATTAGGAGAATGATGTGATGGACAAGACCCAATCCTAAGCATAGCACAAAGATCGTGTAGTTCGTTTGCTAGAGCTTTTCCAATGTCAAGTATCATTTCCTTAGACCATGAGATCGTGTAACTCCCGGATGCCGTAGGAGTGCTTTGGGTGTGCCAAACGTCACAATGTAACTGGGTGACTATAAAGGTACACTACAGGTATCTCTGAACGTGTCTGTTGGGTTGACACGGATCGAGACTGGGATTTGTCACTCCGTATGACGGAGAGGTATCTCTGGGCCCACTCGGTAATGCATCATCATAATGAGCTCAAAGTGACCAAGTGGTTGGTCACGGGATCATGCATTACGATACGAGTAAAGTGACTTGCCGGTAACGAGATTGAACGAGGTATTGGGATACCGACGATCGAATCTCGGGCAAGTAACGTACCGATTGACAAAGGGAATTGTATACGGGATTGATTGAATCCTCGACATCGTGGTTCATCCGATGAGATCATCGTGGAACATGTGGGAGCCAACATGGGTATCCAGATCCCGCTGTTGGTTATTGACCGGAGAGTCGTCTCGGTCATGTCTGCATGTCTCCCGAACCCGTAGGGTCTACACACTTAAGGTTCGGTGACGCTAGGGTTGTAGAGATATTAGTATGCAGAAACCCGAAAGTTGTTCGGAGTCCCGGATGAGATCCCGGACGTCACGAGGAGTTCCGGAATGGTCCGGAGGTGAAGAATTATATATAGGGAGTCCAGTTTCGGCCACCGGGAATGTTTCGGGGGTTACCGGTATTGTACCGGGACCACCGGAAGGGTCCCGGGGGTCCACTGGGTGGGCCCACCTGTCCCGGAGGGCCCCATGGGCTGAAGTGGGGAGGGGAACCAGCCACTGGTGGGCTAGTGCGCCCCCCTTGGGCCTCCCCTGCGCCTAGGGTTGGAAACCCTGGGGGTGGGGGGCGCCCCACTTGGCTTGGGGGGCAAGCCACCCCCTTGGCCGTCGCCCCCCCCTCAGATGGCATCTCCAGGGGGCCCGCACCCCCCCAGGACCCCTATAAATAGTGGGGGGGAGGGAGGGCAGCCGCACCACAGCCCCTGGCGCCTCCCTCTCCCTCCCGTGACACCTCTCCCTCCCGCTTGCACTTGGCGAAGCCCTGCCGGGATCCCCGCTACTTCCACCACCACGCCGTCGTGCTGCTGGATCTCCATCAACCTCTCCTTTCCCCTTGCTGGATCAAGAAGGAGGAGACGTCACTGCTCCGTACATGTGTTGAACGCGGAGGTGCCGTCCGTTCGGCACTCGGTCATCGGTGATTTGGATCACGACGAGTACGACTCCATCAACCCCGTTCACTTGAACGCTTCCGCTTGCGATCTACAAGGGTATGTAGATGCACTCCTTCCTTCTCGTTGCTAGTAAACTCCATAGATGGATCTTGGTGATGCGTAGAAAATTTTATATTTCTGCTATGATCCCCAACACCTCCGCCACCACTCTTTTGTGCGTCCAGGTGGTTTGTACCCGTGCCTCGAGAACGCCAATTTGAAAGCTGTACCTGTGCGACAAAAGTCGCAATTCCGTGCCTGTATACGCTGCAGTTCCGTGCGTCCTGTACCTGCATTCGCTTGTCTCAGGAGACACGCTGGCTGTGACTCTACGTGCCTGTGGTGCTAGATGCCTGTCCGTGAGGGGATGCGGTGGCTGTGACTCGTCGTGCCTGTGCTTCTACACGCCCGTGCCTCTAGACACTTTAAAACTGTGGCTCTTTCACTTCTACCGTTGATTCGCTGCTTGTATTTGATGTATCCTCATGTGATACACGTCACGTGTCTATGTGTCTGCGGTGTCACATGGCTGTCCCTCTTGAGAGTTTGTAACCGTGCCTCTCGAACAGAGTGTTCTTACCGATGCCTCTGCCACCTCTCTTTTTTGCATCCAGAGGATTTGTATGCAGAGGATTTGTATCTGTGCCTCGAGAATGCCAATTCAAAAACCGTGCTTGTGCGTCGGAGAAGCTGCAATTCCATGTCTGTACGCAGAGGGTGTCTAGCCGTGGCTCGAGAACGTTAATTGCAAGTCCGTATTCGTGCCTTGCCAAGCCAAAGCACGTGCCTGTAGAGGCTACGTTTCCGTGCCATTGTTGCCTGCATTCACGTGTTTCCGGCGAGTTGCTGCCTGTATCTCTACGTGCCTGTGGTGATACCCGTGCCTGTGGAATAGACACGTATGTGCGTCGTGTGCCTGCATACCCGTGCCTGATAGACACATATGTGCGTCTTGTGCCTGCATACCCGGGCCTCACCTGAAACCAGCCTTGACTATCGAGGGACAGATGTTGTGGATCTAGCTAGATGAGGCACAGATGAGTTTTGGCCTTCGGATCTAAGGTGTACGGCTGGCTGTTTGTTTGCTTCATTGGATTCTTTCGTTGGTGGTCTTTGTTCAAAGGAGGAATTGATGACCGATGTGCCGGCTGTTCGATGTGACTATTCAGTGTGTCAGTTACCGTAAAATAAAGTTAGAGGTTCCTCGATTTCTCCACGGCATCAAATATTTGTGCACAGCCGTGACTTTATGAAGTGCATGGTTTTATGAGATTCGGAAGCACAACCGTCTATTCGCTGTTCCTAGTTCACATGTTAATGCGCATTGTAACTCAAAGGTCCCTCGCTAAGGTTAAATACTAGCCATGTTTGTGAGGTCTTCACGTCGTATTGTAGCCACAGAACATTAGTCAGTTCCCACCCTCCTCGCCACTCCCCAACCTTCTCGCAGGGTCTTAGGAATCTCCATTGGCACCTTGCTGCGCGTTGCCATGGATGACTTTTTGAACACCACCGAGTACCATCCTATAGTTGCCGATGGTAACATGAAGCTCGACGTGTGGTGCACCAACGAGCCTGGCAAGGTGGAGGAGATCATTGGCTTGTACGAGGACTGGTTGCGCGAGGAGAAGCACAAGTTTGTTGGTCTCGGCATGGAGTTCACGCGAAAGGATTGTTACGGGCGTAGAAAAGTCGCTGTCATGCAACTGGCTATGCGGAATCATGTTTTGCTCTGTCACTTCTGCAGGGCTAGGACGGAGTGCCCTGCACTGAAGGATTTCCTTGAGAATAGAGGTATAACTTTCTCTAGTGTGGGCGTCAGGAATATTAGAGATGCTCTTTTTCAAGATTTCCTCAGAATTCCAGAAGGGTACCACATCGACATCCAAGAGACGTTTATGATCAAAGGCGGCGAAGAAAGGGACTCCATGGAGGACTTAGCAGGAGCCATCATTGACGAATCTTATTCGAAGCTGGAGTCATCTTTTCCAGAACTTCTTCGTCACTACTGGGATTGGAAGCCACTTACTTTTGATCACCTGAAATATGGAGCTACTGTAAGTGAAGATTTCATTTTCTTTAGTTTCTGCCTTTGTTGCTACAACAATACTTGTTTTTTCTGTATATTCATGTTTTCATTTGATTTTCCTTTAGGAAGGGTATGTGAGCTATGAGCTATACCGCCGGTTTCTGTCGATGAGGGACATTCTGCATCGTCGCTGTCTTCCTGATCTCAGATGGCGAGGACGTTTCTGAGGAGTAGTCTAGGTGGAAGTGCTGGGAAGATGGATTGTGTGATGAATTGGTTATTTGATAGTCATTGTATGGGGTAATATTACATAGACTGATGAATTTGTAATTGTGGTTGTATTATTTTGAACCGGATGGAGCTGACTAGTTTGGAAATTTAAGTTTATTTTCGTTCCGTTATGTTTTTCTTGATTGGGTGCCTTCAAGAATATTTTCCTCTATGATTTGTTGCTACGAGTTGGTATAAGATGAGATGTATTAAGGGGAGCACTCAAATGTGCACTTTCGTGATTCTAGGCAGCGCACAGTCGTCTGTTCAGGGAGGCATTGTTTTTGTTTTAGGCAAGGCACGCTCTGGTCTTATTAGTTTGCTAGCTTCTTCGCTGACTGGTAGGGGCTTTACTTTTGCTTTGTGTTTGTACTATGTTTGGCACGGTTGTTTTTATATTGAATATATGGTTGTGGTTGTGTGTTTGAAATGTTTTTATGCAGAGCTTGAGTGTGTTTAAGATTCTTCATATTTTCTCACTTTGCTGTCTGTTTCAATATATGTTGTCTGTTTCAGTATATGTTGTCTGTTTTAGGCACGGTAATCCAGTGTGATACTTGCTGTGGGAGTATTGTGTTATCGACGGTTGCGTTTCTGTGTTTTTATTATTGTGGTGGTACTTTGATTTTGAAAGGCATGGCCGTGAAGGCATTGGATGCATTGTCGTATGTTTGGTAGAGGCGTTATCCTTCCTTTGGGTATTAAATTCGGAGAGGCACTGCGTTATGTTAGTATGAGTCACTGTCATGGTTGTATGTTCTGTAATATTTCTAGTTAGTCTGCTAGTGAAGTCACGTCTATCTAGTTAGTGGAGGCATGTGCTATGTTATGTTGAGTCAGAGTTCTGTCTGTTGTTCGCAAATGCTTTCTCTTACACGTTCGCTCGGAGAGGCACGTCTACGATGTTACTCAAAGGCATGGTCGTGCCTTTCTTTCGAAACGTTTGCTTTCACTTATTTGCCGAGAGAGACTCGTCGTTGAAACTTGTGAGGTCACGGACCTTTTACAGTTGAAGTCATGGTCGTTCTTCTGTTTTGGTATTTTTTCAGTTTAGTCGTCTATCACAGAGGATGGTTCTTCTTTCGTTAACTTGAGCCACGGTCGTGCTTCCATGACTCATTTGGCTTGGAGAGGGACCGGTGTTAAGCTGTCGAGAGGGGACGGTCCTGTGTTAACTGGTGGCGCACTTGTGTGTGTCAGCTTAGTTGTCTGTGGTAAGAGAGGCACGTTCTACGTGGATAAGAGGCACGACAGTGCCTTTGTGACCCGGATTACTGGAGGTGAGTCATTTAGCTCCTTCGTCAGATGCTTACGAATTGATAGTGTTTTTCCTCTGTGTTTCAATTGTTTCTTTTATTATGTCTTATTGAAGTGAGTGGTGTTCTAGTGCAAGGAAGTGATGTGTTGAATATCATGTTTAGAACTTTTGGAAAAAAAATATGATTCTTATTTGTAAATGTTTGCGGTTCAGGAATTTAAGACTTGACCATTTGAACGCACAGTTGTGTTTAACAGGATCCATAGCAGATATCTTGGACGGACACAAAAATAGGTGAAACATTGTTGTGATTACATATGAGTCGATATGGCTGGCTGAAACAATGTTCGGATGGCTATAGCTAAATTAAGGCACATTTAAGCAGTAGTCATCTTCTTCCAACTCTTCTTATTTCGCGCCGAATATTGTGCTTGTCGAGGACGATGCTCAGTGCCTCAAATACATGGCCTGTGTTGTGGTTGGATGTTATCATTTTGTAAGTTAGTTGTTCTCTCATCGGTTTCACATGGATCTGCAAACACATAACCGTGCAAATTAATAAAATTTGTTGTAAAACTTAATGTTCAGCTGGCTTGGATGAACGTATGTTGATGTGTTGTCAATGAGAGTGAACTTACATTATTGATAAAAAATGAATTATTATTCAAATTAATGAGCGGCATCAAATGCATGGTGTAAATAGCACTGTCATCCCTGAAAATTGAGAGCATTAATGTCTGTGATTAGATGGTGAACAGTAGGTATGGGATGTGTAGTGGAACAAAAAGATGCATGGTTTAAATGAGGTAGAGCTACAGTTAAAAGAAACTTACTCTCTGTCTGAGTTACATACACTCTTCACAGGTTTGACATGAAAGGAGGCCATGGTGTGAGGATAGTTGTTGTAAGCAGAATGGTAAGCTCTCTTGAAGTTTTCGATGACAATGTCTGAGTGTTCCTTTATACCGTCGCAATTGATATGAGGACACAGAATTTCGAAGCGACGCATTGCAAGATTCACGATGATGAGGTAGATAAAATGTGGATCCTTTCTCACAGGTATTAAGACCTAAAACAATTAACAGGGAATAATATCATTGTAACAAGAAAAACTTGTAGAATCAAAGACGAACACTGGGCAGATAGAGTGAGTAGGGTGAACTCACGATGTTACATTTGTTGGGCAGCCTGTACCCAATAGTTTTTTCCACAATGTGTACCTTGAGTAGTTCTGTGCTTGCTCCTAGAACTTTAAATTTATCCTGCAGAAAATTGAAGCTGTGTCACTCAGTGTGGTAGTAGTCGTAAATGTGGTTTGTTATTATTATTTATGAGAAGCAAGAACTTACAGAAGCGTCCATGTACATTATATGCTTGTGCACAAATGCTGGCGTTGCGTAGAATTGTTCTTTCATCAGCAACGCTGAGTAAGCATCGACCACGAATGAGTTGATATATCCGTATACCTTCATTGACAAACCTAAAGTTCGATGATCGGCCCAACGTCGATCGACGGAGAATATCCTCTTGCTGTAAAAAAAAACAAATGAATTTTAAATCATAAGATTTTCTTTTTTAACATAAGAGGAAATGATTAGTATTCAATTTCAATAGTAGAAGAATCGAGCCGAAACACTTGAATATGATAGCTTCAGGCAGAATATATTGCATTAGTAAACGAAGGGACCAAAACTTTACTGTAACAGGAACAACGAATTCATTACCTATCATTTTGCTTGATACCTGGTGTATTGTCGACGATTGTTTCATACACTTCTTTCTCCTCGTTTGTGGAATCTCTTATTTCCAAAAGTTGGCAGTGATCTTGATGGTCATTCCCTTGGTCAGTGAATCGAGTCTGTTCTAGCTCAGAATGATGTTGATGAGGCTGGAAGACATGACCACCGGAGTTCAATTGACCATTACTAATTTGCAGACGACCCTCATTATAATTGTTGTTTCTTTCGAACATTAGGCGTTGTGGTTGGTGCTGCATGCGCAGTTCTAATGTTCTGACAGTTGGATCACCGGTTGAGCTTGAAGGAATATCTGTTGGAAAATGCTGGAGAGGATGGCCAGAATACTGTATGCTGTTGAACTATTGTTGCAAGGCACTGTAACTTTGCCCATTAGACCCGCCTCTGTGTGGTTGCTGATTGTTCTTCTCTTGAGGTTGGCGTTGTTGGCACCGTGTAGTGCTGTTATTCTGAGCATCATTGTGTTGGGGGTAGTGGGCATCACGGACAGTGGTTTGTTGCTGGTACTGCTTGGGACTTTGGTTGTTCATCGCATATGGTGAGCGCTGGCTTTTGTTTGAACCGCCGTTATTCTGAGCACCAGGATGTCGGTAGAAGTGGTTTTTGATACTAGGAGCTGGTTGGTTGTAGTGTTGGGACAAGGGAGTTGCTGGTAAACTTTGGGACAAGACAGTTTGAGTTAAACCTGTAGAGTATGACGTATCAAAGGCCTGTGTGAGGTGGCTACCGCTTGACATTGATCCTGATCTGCTGGGTATAGGTGGCTCTGGATAGTTAGAAAGGGAAGATCTAGCTGACGAGCTTGAATTCTTGGCCAAGTGTGAGACAGTATCAGGTTGGCATTGTTGTGATGCTAATTGGTTATGAAAGGGTTGTTTCTTTTTTTGTTCACTGACTCTGTCAAGTTGTTCATAGATAGATGGGTCAGACCATATTTGATCATCATCAATGAATCCACAATTAAGGAGGCCTCTATGGTTGTCAGCTTGTAGAGACTGGTTGTTTGCAGTTTCTGTTGAATTATGTGGAGGCTCTAGTATTCTAACTCTTTTCATAGGAGGCGCTGTACTCTTGTTACTTGGATCTTCTGACTGCTTTAAGGACCTCTTGTGAGCTGCCATTTGTGGTTCCGGTTCTGGCGGTTGTGCGCTTCTGGTAATAGGGACCCTGTCTGTGGGATCAATAGGTGGTTGCTTCATACACTGTTCATGTTCTTCTGCAATGTTATTGTCTTCTGCATTGACAGATGGTGTAGCGACCAGTGGAGCATCACTAGTGGATGGAATTGCTTTTCCCGTGTCCAGTACTGAGCCAGAACCGCTGGCAGAATCACTGGGGACTTCTACTGTAGGAGCAAGGGAGGAAGTAGCTCTTGTGCGTTCTGTTTCAGCAATGTTCTTCTCGTCACTCAAAGTTGAAACAAGATGGACCTTATCTTCCTGTAGCGAAGAAGAACGTTGTCCAGTGACATTGTTTGATTTTTGTGCAGGCTGGGATACAGTGAGGCTCTTTGTGTTGGTTGAAGAGTTGTTGTGAGCGCTATCAGAACCACTGGACCGTGCAGTAGTTGGTGACGTTTTCCCAACATGATAAACAGGTGCTCCATGTAGGAGATATGCCCTAGAGGCAATAATAAATGATATTATTTATCTCCAAGTTCATATTATGTTTATGTTCCATGCTATAACTGCTGTGGTTCCCGAGCCCGTATATCCATAAAGGCTCTGGGAGAACCCATATGCACGTGTGGAATAATAAACGATAAATTGTATTCCTAGTCGTGCCTCTAATACTAGCTCAAGTGTTGCATGATGATTATGTTTTCCCAATCATGGGCATGTCTATGCCAAGCAACTTTGAGGGCACAATGTCAGGAAGGACATTTGTGTTGAATCAACCCGAATTGATGTTATGCTATGAGATACATTCGTCACAAGTTAATGGTTTATAACACAGAGATAGTTAATGTTTGCATAATTCCTTAGACCATGAGAGTATCGAGTTTCTTCATGCTTGCTTCATATACTTTGGGGTTTGTTAAACGTCATCCGTAACTGGATGGCTATTACGGCGACTTACGGGTTCATGGGAAAGTGTTAAGTAACTTGATAGCTCGAGATTCGGATTTGCTCCTCCGACGATGGAGAGATATACTCGGGCCCTCTCGGTGTTACGGTATCCATCATCGTCTGGCCAGACACTTTGTGATTTGATCACGGGGATGCCGGAACACAATAACGAGAAAAGAGAACAATACCGGTAACGAGGTAACTAGCATAGTGGACAAGTTGTTGATCCACGGGAATGCCAACATGTCTCACCTTGGGTATTTGTAACATATCGCGAAGCAACAGGAATAGCTCACTGCAACTGGAGGTTCACTCGAATATTCATTCGTGTGGGTATAGGGGTCAATATGGGTGTCCACGGCTCCGATGTTGATCATTGATCGGAAGGGGTTCCGGGTCATATCTATACTTCACCGAACCTATAGGGTCACACGCTTAAGGGTCATCTATCTGCTGAATACTAGACAAGGAGTCTGAGAGAAAATCACCGAAAAACTTTCGGACACCGAAAAGTTTCGGACAACGGAAAAGTTCCGCAGAGAGAGGTCACCGGATGAGTTTCGGTGAAACCGAAAAAGTTGTTTCGGAGTATGCCATTAAGTCAAAATGGTTTCGGCACATGCCTGATAATTCTTGGAGGGTGCCAGAATCATTCTGGAAACTTTTTGGAATTTTCAGAAATAAAAACCGAAAATGTTTCGGAGCTGCCGGTACCGCTTTGGCTGTTTTTCGCAGATGAAATTCACTAATCTGAAATTGTTTCAGAACGAATCCAAAATCATTTTAGTGGGTACTGGAATTATTCTAAGACCCACAGAAATATTTTCGGATTTAGTGGACGCGAAAAATTGTCTTCATGAATAGTGAAACGCATTCTTGTTTGCTTTTCGCAGATGAAAATCACTAAACCGAAATTGTTTCGGAACGCGTTGAAAATTATTTTAGTGGGTACTGGAAATGTTCTGAGCCCACATAAATATTTTCAGTTCGAACGGACGCTGAAAAATGTCGTCATGAATAGTGAAAGTGCTTTTTGCTTGGCTTCTTGGAGAAGCCACCTTGAGGGCCTTTTTGGTATTTCCCCCCTTGGCTTCTTGGAGAAGCCACCCTTGGGCTTGGCCTATAAATAGGGGTGGAGGGGCTGCCTAAAGGATCATCCATTCTCACATACAAGTGCCATGCATGATCTGGCTTCTCTCTCCCTCCCAGCGAAATAGTTTCGTAGAGCCGAAAGGCTGTCTAGGTTCCGGTGGGAACTAGTTCTGGACGGCGAAGCCCTGCGGGATAGATGACATCGTATGTGTGCAACTCTGTAGAGAGATCGTAGTTTCGGTCTTAGTTCGTGAGTGCCTCCCGAAGGGCTGTCCGTGTGACCGTCCGAGTTTCGAAGGTCCTCCCGAAGGGCTGTCCGAGTGACCGTTCGAGTTTCGAAGGTCCTCCCGAAGGGCTGTCCGCGACACCATCCGGGGGACTGTTCGACCGCCTCCCGGAGGGCTGTCTGAGGAGCAGATGAGGGTATACATCCTCGCGGTTGGGAGGTTGTAAATCCTAGCTGCGGGGATCTGCACCGCCGATCGTCATCGACTCTACTTCCCGCTGCGCTACGAGTCGGTAACGAAAAAGATCAAACCTTGTATGCAGTCTCCATAGTGGTCCTGGGCTGGTGCGTAGGTCAGAATTTTTTTGTTTTCTGCTGCGTTACCCTACAGTGGCATCATGAGCCGTGCTATGCGTAGATGCAGGTTGCGATCTAGAATACATAGAGATGTATGGGTATTGCATAATATAATTAGGTAGTAGATGAGATCTATTGCTAAAAATTATTTATGCGGGTGACAGATGAAATCTGTTACCTGATGTTCTTGTTGCTTCCCTAGAATTTGCGTTTGCTCAATCTCGAGACAGCATGGTGGAATTTGACAAAGTTCTGGCAATCCGTGATCCTGATTGATCATGGAAGTGCTATCAGTTCTTTGGGTTCTGCCGTAGTCAAAAGAAAGATGAAATTCGCAGACAACAGGGCAATGCAGATATGATCTGCACGGGGGTCATGCGTATGACGAAGTTTAGTATGGGGTTCGAGATTTTATTGTCTCGTGCTTCATACACCCTGCAAAGTTAATCTAGCGACATGAACTATCATACTTGATGATGAACGTTGGTCGCTGCGGTTTAAGTCAAAACCTTAGAAGCCATGTAAAATAAATTTTGCATAAACCGATTAGAGGCGTCTAACTTGGTTTTGCAGGATGTGCTTGTGATGTGGTATAGCAGTGCTCATACTAATTCGATTATGTATGAGATGACTATATGATGTAATTTGATTAACATGACCTGCGTGTCATGATTCGGCATGATGGCTGGAGCCATATGATTGCACTTTAATGACCTGTGTGTCAACCTTAAGTAATGCATTAATTTTATACGCTATGGAGATAGCAATATTATCTGGTGCATCGACAAGGTGGTGGCAATCTTTGCGAAGGTGAACACCAACACGATTGCCGAAGACGAAGAAATGAAATACTTCTCCATCAGAAAGGGCTATACCATATCATGCTATTATGAATTGCCTGAGATGTTTATCCCTTATGATGCACCCTTCTTGATTGCGTGGTAGTCACTTTTTATTAGGGTGATCTCTCACAAAAATACCAAGTAGTTAGTGTTCTCCCAAGTGTAGCACCGTCACGGCACCTATCTTTTCGGGGTGCGCCGTGTCACACGGGTACGAACGATTAGAGAAGTGTGAGGCGGGTGAGTTGAGACCTCGCAGCGAGATCACTTGGTTGTCTTGACGTTCAGGCATGACCGTCATGAGCTCGGAACACACGCATCGAAAGATGAACAAGAGTCACATAGAGATGTGATTGGCAAGTTGGCCTACCGGTTGAGATTTTTCGTCATCAGTGGTGTTACACCAATGGCGAACAATTGAAATGTGGATCTTGTATCACTCACAATCAATTTTGAGAGATATTGGTTTTAGTGGGAGCGCATTGTTGAATTAACATGTTTAATTCTCAATGAAATTAATTTTGAACACTGTCAAAGTGTGGTTTGCATAATAGTTGTAGAATAATGGCTCGCATTTCCACCTTCCCTATTAAAATTGAATAGTTGTTAAATATCTGGTTAAAACTTTACGATTGGTAACGTAATATGTCCTCAAAAGTGCCGAGAAGGACTTTATCCTATCGCATGCTTTCCGTATCCTCTCGCTAATGCTATGGATCATGTGACTTTCGTCCTTCGATCCAAAAGCTAGAATTCTGTTACGGTCAAGTGGAATAAGTTTGCTTCCATGAAACCCAAACTTTGAAAGTTGGGATAGTTATATGATATTCATGGAACTAAAAATTATTTTCAGATACAAACAAAGCAATGTTTGTTTGCAAGTATTAGTAAAAGTGTTTACTATGCATTTGACTGTTGGGAAAGGGATCCAGAAGAACGCCTGTCATATAATGAAAGGTGAATAAAACAACAACTTAAAGAGAAAGGAAGTGTCCAAAGGGTGTTAGTATGACTTACACGCCTAGGAAGTCCGGGGCTAATGCCACTCTTAAGTTGGGTGCTTCTTCTGAGAGTAGGAGAAATACTAAAAGTTAAACTGTTAGAAGTATAAAGGCAAAAGGAAAGAAGACTGGAATATCCAGCTCATGTATGAATGTCATACAAGTTTTTGATGTATAGAAGGCTGGTCAAAGATATAGTTCTTGCGAATTATGGTTAAACATGTTAATCACTAATTCTTGGGTATTGTGAGTTCATCACAAAAATGCCCGCTCGATTGCATTCTGTTGCAACTTGATGTAAGAACTACTATGGCCTGAAAGACTAGCTAGAAATGAGGTTAAGGTATACACAGGGAACATAGTAAATGTTACTATACCTTCCATCGGTGTATTGCCATCTGTATTTATTTTCATAATTCATTTAGAGTTTTACAAACTCTATCCCATTGCATAAGGTATCTTGCAAGAAGGTTGTTCATAAGAGAACTTCTTATGTTCGATGTTATGAATAACACAAGGGCCATACTTTCATTATGAATGAGATGTATGTTACGAATATTGATAATAATACAATACCTCTGGGTTTACTTTCATAATTCATTTTAGAGTTTCATAAACTCTAGCCCATTGCACAATGTTTGTTGCATAAGAGTTGTTCATAAAAACAACAATTGTTGTTAAGTATTATGAATAACATGAAGGGCCATGCTTATATCCAAGATGGATGTATGTTATGAATATTGATGGTAATATAATACATCCATAACACTGACGCTAAATGTCGCAAGACTATGAGAATAACACACATGTGTGGCACTGTATTTGGTCACATTGGAGAAACCCGCATGGAAAAATTCCATTATGATGGATTTTGAAGTCTTTTGATTTTGAATCATCTGACACTTGCAACATTTCTCTGAAAAGTGAAGTGACTGAAATACCGTTCACAGGCCATAAGGAACGAGCAACAAACTTATTGGTGATCATACATTTTGATGTGTGTAGTTCAATAAATGTTGTTGCAAGTAGTGGATTTATATATCTTCAGAAATGACTCAAGTAGATATATGGATATTTGCTTGATGAGACGTAAGTCTGGATCTTTTGAAATCATTCGAAAGGTTTTCAAAAATGAAGTAGAAGTTATTGTAACAAGAAAATTATGTTTCTACAATTTGATTGCACAAAGGAATATTTGAGTTACATGTTTAGCGAATGTCTGATGAGTTGTGAAAGGGGTTTCATAACTTGCACCTCCCAGAACACCACTGCAAGTGAAAAGTCCGTGGAGATGTAATCTAACCATTTATGACATGGTAAGGTCAAAGATGACATAAATAAATTTGCCATTATCCTTTTTAAAGTGATGCTTTAGAGACTGCGGCTTTTACACTGAAAAGAGCTACATCGGGTCTGTTGAAATGAAGCCATGGTATGGTACGCCCAACCATGTTTATCTTTTCTTAACATTTGGAATATGGGGCTTTTGTAAAAGGTTACAAACCTATTCCAAATCAGACAAGTGCTACTTTGTAGGTTATACCAAAATGTTGGGTATTCCTCCCTCACTATACCGAGGCAAATAGTTTTGCCGCGAAACGGTGTGCTTTTAAAGAGAATGGTTCTTTCAAAAAGGTGAGTGGGAGAATAGTGCAACTCGACGAGATAAACAGTATCTTCATCATCAGATCAAAGGAAAGAGACCCTGGAAGTAATTCCAGAGTTTCCTACTGCGACTGATACAGAAGTCTCTACAATAAAATGTATGAGCTTCGGTCGAACTTGCAGCTGAACCACGTAGGCAAGGCTCGTGCAAACCTCTCAGGTGCGCAAACGAGATATTGTTGTTACACAACATTATACCTACGATACACAAGGAAGCGTTGATGGGCCCTGACTCTAGAATTGGCTAAATGCCAATACAACCCGAGTTAGTTTCCATATAAGTGATTCAAGATTAAAACCTTGATACACCTTTCGGAAGACTTAGAGTCTAACGAATATTTATGGAACTTAAAACTGATACGGATAAAAATGTTTTATCCATAAAGCTCGACTTGTTTAAATAACAAGTTCAAGAGTTGACTACGATGAGGTTGTTTTCATCGTAGCGATGCTTAAAGTCGGTTCGGGTTGAACTAGCAATTAATACATATTTCAATCATGAGATATGAAACATGGATGACAATAGGATTTCCATCTGATGGAAATGAAACCAAGGACTTGCATGTGTTACAGTCCAAGGCATTTTGTCTATCCAGGGGATGCTAGTAAGGGTGCAAACTTCAGAGTTCCAGCGATGGACAGAAGAGAGCAAAATGGAGTTGGAATCTTCGTGCTTTGATGAAATGGTCAAAGGGGTTTGACTTCATCAATGGGTAATGAAGATTCTTGTAATTCAAGAAAGTAAGTGGGAGCGTAATAATATTTCTAAAAACCTTATGTGCTTGTCACATTGGTAATTGGAAATAAATTTCTTGACACGAATTAGGACTTCATTTGAAAATAGTTTTTCGATGAAGTGCTTAGGCTAAATAGCCTCAATATTAGACATGATGATCTATGGAGATAGATTTACCTAATGGGGCTAAGCAATGAATACATATTGACAAGATGCTAAAACCTTTTAGCATTTAAAACGCCAAGGAGTGATTCTTGCCGAAGTCACATGGAAAGAGTTTTTGCAAGACTTGGTGTCCCAAAACACTGATGAGTAAAATACATGATGGAGATTCCACACACTCTTGTGTTTGGATTAATCATGTATTCCATGGTATGTAAAACAACCAGATATGTCCGATACTCCCAAGGTGTTGCGAGTATGGATACCAAAGTGATCAAATTACTGATCATGGGACAATAGTGAAAGATGTCATTGAGTACTAGAGTAAGTACCGATGATATGTTTTCTCGCAAGCGGAGATCATGAAGAGTTCGTTGTAAAATGTTACATCGATACAGTCTTCATCTTTTCTCCATGCGATTTTCGATTTAAGTTAAGGGTTTTGTGTAATACACAATATGGTGGCAGATTAGTTGGAAATTGTTCCAAACAAGTTACTGTGGCGAATTCTATAACACAGGCGAAGTATGTTGCCGCTTTAGAAGCGACAAAGACAAAGATGTTGAATCATATAGTTCATTCATGAACTTAGTATGGTTCCAAGAAGGCTTTGGTCAATGGACACTATTGCAGATAGTTGCTCCATAACTCAGTCTGAGGAATCAGGTTTCGACCAATGATTCACATATATACAAAGCCAAGTCCACACAAAATATGAATTTTGTGAAAGCATGAAAATGTGAGGATATGCAGAGATACACATGGAGCTGAAGTTGTCAGATCCGATGGACATCAGGCTATACCACATGCGAAGCATTTTTTACACCAGTATGGCATAGGTGTAAAGTGCATTAGCATTAACTAGATTATTGAGTCTAGTGCAACTGGGAGTCTGTAGGAGATATGCCCTAGAGGCAATAATAAATGATACTATTTATCTCCGAGTTCATTTTATGTTTATGTTCCATGCTATAACTGCTATGGTTCCCGAGCCCGTATATCAATAAAGGCTCTGGGGAGAACCCATATGCACGTGTGGAATAATAAACGATAAATTGTATTCCTAGTCGTGCCTCTAAGACTAGCTCAAGTGTTGCATGATGATTATGTTTTCCCAATCATGGGCATGTCTATGCCAAGCAACTTTGAGGGCACAATGTCAGGAAGGACATTTGTGTTGAATCGACCCGAATTGATGTTATGCTATGAGATACATTCGTCACAAGTTAATGGTTTATAACACAGAGATAGTTAATGTTTGCATAATTCCTTAGCCCATGAGAGTATCGAGTTTCTTCATGCTTGCTTCATGTACTTTGGGGTTTGTTAAACGTCATCCGTAACTGGATGGCTATTACGGCGGCTTACGGGTTCATGGGAAAGTGTTAAGTAACTTGATAGCTCGAGATTGGGATTTGCTCCTCTGACGATGGAGAGATATACTCGGGCCCTCTTGGTGTTACGGTATCCACCATCGTCTGGCCAGACACTTTGTGATTTGATCACGGGGATGCCGGAACACAATAACGAGAAAAGAGAACAATACCGGTAACGAGGTAACTAGCATAGTGGACAAGTTGTTCATCCACGGGAATGCCAACATGTCTCACCTCGGGTATTTGTAACATATCGCGAAGCAACAGGAATAGCTCACTGCAACTGGAGGTTCACTCGAATATTCATTCGTGTGGGTATAGGGGTCAATATGGGTGTCCACGGCTCCGATGTTGATCATTGATCGGAAGGGGTTCCGGGTCATGTCTATACTTCACCGAACCTATAGGGTCACACGCTTAAGGGTCATCTATCTGCTGAATACTAGACAAGGAGTCTGAGAGAAAATCACCGAAAAAGTTTCGGACACCGAAAAGTTTCGGACAGCGGAAAAGTTCCACAGAGAGAGGTCACCGGATGAGTTTCGGTGAAACCGAAAAAGTTGTTTCGGGGTATGCCATTAAGTCAAAATGGTTTCGGCACATGCCTGATAATTCTTGGAGGGTGCCAGAATCATTCTGGAAACTTTTTGGAATTTTCAGAAATAAAAACCGAAAATGTTTCGGAGCTGCCGGTACCGCTTTGGCTGTGTTTCGCCGATGAAATTCACTAATCTGAAATTGTTTCAGAACGAAACCAAAATCATTTTAGTGGGTACTGGAATTATTCTAAGACCCACAGAAATATTTTCCGATTTAGTGGACGCGAAAAGTTGTCTTCATGAATAGTGAAACGCATTCTTGTTTGCTTTTCGCAGATGAAAATCACTAAACCGAAATTGTTTCGGAACGCGTTGAAAATTATTTTAGTGGGTACTGGAAATGTTCTGAGCCCACATAAATATTTTCAGTTCGAACGGACGCTGAAAAATGTCATCATGAATAGTGAAAGTGCTTTTTGCTTGGCTTCTTGGAGAAGCCACCTTGAGGGCCTTTTTGGTATTTCCCCCCTTGGCTTCTTGGAGACCCCACCCTTGGGCTTGGCCTATAAATAGGGGTGGAGGGGCTGCCTAAAGGATCATCCATTCTCACATACAAGTGCCATGCATGATCTGGCTTCTCTCTCCCTCCCAGCGAAATAGTTTCGTAGAGCCGAAAGGCTGTCTGGGTTCCGGTGGGAACTAGTTCTGGACGGCGAAGCCCTGCCAGATAGATGACACCGTATGTGTGCAACTCTGTAGAGAGATCGTAGTTTCGGTCTTAGTTCGTGAGTGCCTCCCGAAGGGCTGTCCGTGTGACCGTCCGAGTTTCGAAGGTCCTCCCGAAGGGCTGTCCGAGTGACCGTTCGAGTTTCGAAGGTCCTCCCGAAGGGCTGTCCGCGACACCGTACGAGGGACTGTTCGACCGCCTCCCGGAGGGCTGTCTGAGGAGCAGATGAGGGTATACATCCTCGCGGTTGGGAGGTTGTAAATCCTAGCTGCGGGGATCTGCACCGCCAATCGTCATCGACTCTACTTCCCGCTGCGCTACGAGTCAGTAACGAAAAAGATCAAACCTTGTATGCAGTCTCCATAGTGGTCCTGGGCTGGTGCGTAGGTCAGAAAATTTTTGTTTTCTGCTGCGTTACTCTACACTCCAAGTGTATCTGTTGAGATTGGATCAGTCAGTAATTGTTTGTCAGCCGCAGAGTGAGGCTGATGTTTCTGTTGCAGTACGTTTTGCTGTTTCCTCCAAGAGTTTTCCAGTGGGCTTGTCAGAGAGTTGTGGTCTGCAGATCCTCTAGCAGAATTTTGGGTTTCAATTGGTACAGAACACTCAGATGAATTTTCACTTGTCATTATAATTGCCCCGCTCTCCAGCATCTCAGATGTTGACACGAAGGGCTCATGGACCGGCAAGCCATCAAGGCAGTTGTGCAGATGGTTATGCACTTTGTCCAGATGAATCTTGGCTTGTTCATCAATGTCCTCTTTGTTGTGGTCGATCCTGTTCACTTCTAGTAGCAACTTAATATGGGTTGATGATTTTAGGCGTGAAGATAGACGAATTTGGGACTGCTCTTTATCGTACGGATTCTGGGATTCTGGGTCAGGGGTATCGCAGCAACCCTTTAAATTTTCCAGGGAGTATGATGTGGCGTGAAGGACACTGGTTGAGCCACTGCTGGAAGAACTTTGACTGCTTGTCGTGCTAGAACTTGGAAGCGTAGAATATGTTGAAGGGAGTGATGAAAAAGTTTCTTTTTCATTTGAGTTGTCATGTTGCAAGTTACAATAAACGCCCTAGTCTCTGGTCTTGGTTTCTTTTACACTAAGATCCCTACCAAGTGAAAGGAGCTTCTCCAATTTCTGCTCGAGAACTAGTTGAAACCGCAAGAAAAGTTATGTGTACATTTCATTGATAACTTTGGCAATTTTCATCTTGGCCTGGAATTGAAAGATTTATTAACACCGAGAATGAAAAGAAGTTATTAATACCGAAAATGAAAAATATCTTGTGAACAACTGTACGTTGTGTCAATAATTGCAGAAAGGGCATGGAATAATGTGCGCAGAAGGACACATGGTGTGCTGCGGGAAGCGCGGCTAACAAAGTCCATGAATCATGGTGAACACATTCCTTGAAAGAGCACAGTCGACGTACCTTACGAAGCATGGTTGATCTACCGTCGTAGGGAAGCAGTGCTATATTTAACACAAAGGCACAGCTAACGTACTATAGGAAGCACTTCTATATTTAACACAAAGGCACAGTTAACGTACTATAGGAAGCACTTGTAGTTTTAACACAAAAAGCACAGATGACGTACTATAGGGAGCACTTCTATATTTAACACAAAGGCACAGTTAACGTTCTATAGGAAGTACCTGTAGTTTTAACACAAAAGCACAGGTAATGTACTGTAGGGAGCACTTCTATATTTAACGCAAAGGCACAACTAATGTATTATAGGAAGCACTTCTAGTTTTAACACAAAAGCACAGCTAACGTACTATAAGAAGCACTGTTAGTTTTAACACAAAGGCACGGGTAACGTATTATATGAAAGCACTTCTAGTTTTAACACAAAAGCACAACTAATGTACTATAGGAAGCATTGTTAGTTTTAACGCAAAGGCATGAATAACGTATTATAGGAAGCACTTCTAGTTTTAACACCAAAGCACAGCTAACGTACTATAGGAGGCACTTGTATATCTAACACAAATGCACAGTTAACGTACTATAGGAAGCACTTTTATATTTAACGTAAAAGTACGGCTAACGTATTATAGGAAGCAGTTCTGGTTTTAACACAAAAGCACAGATAACGTCCTATAGGAAGCACTTCTGCTTTTAACACAAAGGCACAGATAACGTCCTATAGGAAGCACTTTTATATTTAACACGAAAGAACAGCTAACGTACTATAGGAAGCACTTCTATATTTAACACAAAAGTACATCTAACGTCCTATAGGAAGCACTTCTGGTTTTAACATAAAGGCACAACTAAGGTACTATAGGAAGCACTTTTATATTTAACACAAAAGCACAGCTAACGTACTATATGAAGCACTTCTGGTTTTAACACAAAAGCAGAGCTAACGTCCTATAGGAAGCACTTCTGGGTTTAACACAAAAGCACAACTAACGTACTAGAAGAAACTGTCTGGATGAACACAACAGGACATGTATCTGTTTCGTAAAAACTTAGGGAACATCATTTCAAACATAAAATCAGGTGCAGAAGCTGGAAATCACTTACGGAACAAAGTTTTTCTTGAGGCACAAATTCTTCTATATAGGCTTCTAGTCTGGGACTCATTTGGAAAAATGGTGCTTCAAAGCCAGGCGGTGGTTGGAAAGGCGTGCGCCTAATGTCTTTCAGCTGCCATGTGGAAGGAAAGAATTACAGTCAAGTCAAATTAATACATGGCAGCTAAGTCATTATGTTGAGTCGAAAAGTTCGCCCAAGGAAAATGATGAAAACTTGACTCACCGTGTGTTTCCCAAAAATTCCGTCCTCTGTTGACAGGTTGTCTATGTTAGCATAATTCTTAATGGCCTCTGTGTCGCACATGACAAGTCTTGCAGGAGTGTCAGGTTCCAGGTCCATAATCTTCGTATCCAGGTACTCAAAATACGTTATCTGCAAGTGGGGAAGAGGTAAAAATTAATCATGTTCTTGTAGCTGCTTGTGGGTATAAAGAAGTGTACAAGTTAGTGAATGAACCACTGGAATCAGGAGGCAGCCACACAGGGCGCCTGCGAATCCTTTGTCCTTGAAGATCTGGAGTGATGTCACCAATTTCTCTGTGACAGCATTGGATCAATCATATGATGATATGTTACTTGCTGGTCCTTCTAGAGCGGCTAAATAGTCGGGGCTAACGCAATCATATGTCGTTGGGCATAGAAATACCGCTGTTGCAAATATCATGAAAACCCATTGAAACACTTCTCCTGTCAGCTCTGGGGTTATGAGATCAGTTAACTCTCTGATGTTGGGAGCATGCCCAGCACACCGAGTTTCAGACTTAACCTGACATCTGAAAGCTTCTGAGCATTTTCTAGGGATAATCTGCCCGCCTAGTGGAATTCCTACGATCCGGTGCATGCTGTACGAGTTGATAAGGGATTTGTATCCACTAGGCAGTATGAAACACCTGGAAGGGCAATCAAAATAGCGGACAAGCCAGCGAACGAAACACCTTGGTAGCTCGCGACAGCACAGATCTAGAAGGTATCCAAAACCAATATCTCCGACAAGCTGTTTTTGTGGTTCTGTTAGCTTTTCACAGACAGAAATGAATTTCTGGAAGCTAAGGTTTGTGCTGAACTCTTCTTCGTATTCACCCATTGCAGCAGCTCCGTGGACAAAGATAAGAAATGACCTTTAGCAAATGTATTGTTGAACCACATGCTTTTCTGGCAAAAGCATACATATAAACGCCGAGTCAGCAAAACAGAGATAAATATTTAAGCCGTGATTAAAAATGCAGCTAGAATGAGAGGTATTGTCGGGTGGTTGGTGCGACATATGCCAAGGGATGGCTTATCATTGTGGGAGCCAATAAAACGTCGCCGGTGCCTGGAAATGGGATGAGGCGAAGACATGCACGCCGGCGAATCTTACCCAGGTTCGGGGCTCTCCGAGGAGATAACACCCCTAGTCCTGCTCTGCGGGGTCTCCGCATGATCACTAGATCGATAAAGGGTGGCTACAATCACTCCTAGAGCTGTTGGGATCAAGGGAGAAGAAGAACAAGGCTAGCTCTTGCTTCTCTCTATCTATGTGTGTGCGTGTGCTATGCTTGGAGGCCAAACATGCAGAAGTGCAAACCAGAAGCGAACCCTTTGCATGGGTGCTCCGGGGGGTTTATATAGGCCTACCCCCCGAGGGTACAATGGTAATCCGGCTGGGAACGGGCCCCAGCCGTCAGTGTCTATGCTCGCCGGCTTCGCCGGCTGCTGGGTCCCGCCGGCTGGTGGGTCCCGCCGGCTGCCAGCTACTTGGTCGACAGGCCGTCCCTACCGCCTAGGGCTTTGTCGGCGGCTGCTTACTGTAGCCGCGCCTCTGATGATGAGGACTTTGTCGAGGTGAGCGTGGCTACAGTGGGCCGCCTCGGAGGCTATCACTGTAGCCTCACCTCATCTTGTCTCCTTAATGGGGCTCCTGCTTCGAGGAAGGGCATAGCCGGCTTCTGGAGGCCGGCTATGCTCCCGGCCGACTAGGAAAAGCCGGGCCGCCTTCACGCCTCTCTCTGGCTGAAGGGGCCCGCAGTCGTTGGGTCGTACAGGAATGGGTCGTGGATGACGTCGAGGCTAACGTGGCTACAGTGCCGGGCCGCACGGGAGAGCTCCCTCCCGTACGGCCTCCTGTAGCCATGCCCGCCTCGGGCTTCGGGGGTCGTGGGCCGCACTGTGGCCATGCCCCGTCAGGTCGTCGTTATGTAGGAGTGGTTGTGGTCGTGGCCGGCTTCTAGGAGTCGGCGTCCTTCTTGGCCGGCTCCTTGGAGTCGGCGAGGCTGGGTCGCCTTCCGGGAGTCGGCTTTAGTGGTAGTCGGCCGGGGAAGGCGGTCCAAATGCTTGGAGTGCTTGAAGGCCCAAAGGCCTGATAAATTTTCTAAGAGCCAGGGGTAGTCGGTTAGGCTACCCGTGGCCACTTACTCCGACAGTAGTCCCCGAAGCTGATCGGGCTTTGAGGTGGAGTAGGGTTCGAGAAGCTCGAACAGCTTCCTATCGTGACAAGCCGGCAGCTGGGAGCCGGCCTTGGTCAGGCACATCGCTTGAGCCGAAATCTTCTGGAGTCGGAGAGCGGGAACCCGCTGGCACGTGCGCCGGGCCGCGGGCCGGCCACGGGCCGACGGCGCGCCACGTAGCAGGAAAGCCTGCCAGCCCACGCGCGTGACGGGACGTTGCCGCAGCGAGGGGGCCCGCCACGTCCGCGCCCCGGCCCAGGCGCGGACCTTTTGTATCCCGAAACTGCCCGCAAATTCCGCGCGGCAGTTTCGGCTCGCACTTATGCGTAATAAACGCGAGGCGTGGGGGGAGTGGGCGCAGTTAATCCCACGTCTCCCCCACGTCCGGCCTCTTCAGCCGCATGAGGCTATAAGTAGGGGGAGGCGGAGGGCGGCGGACCCTCGCACGCTCCTCCTACTCCCTTTGTCTTCTCGTCTTGCTCGTTCTTGCGACAGCGCCTCGCCGCCGCGCTCTTCCCCCGCACGCTCCTCCGCCGCCGTGCTAGCTTCCGCTATGCCTCCTCACGTCGAGCAGCTTGGCGGGGATTGGGATGGCTCCATCGTCCACAACGACCACATCGACTTCCTGCGCGACTGCCCAGCGCGGACAAAGTGGAGGTCCGCCTTGCGCCGGAGAAGGAGGTCAGGCCGGCGCCGCGGGATGGCGAGCGGGTGGTCTTCCACTCGCACTTCCTGCGCGGCTTCGGGCTGCCAGTGAGCGCCTTCTTCCGCTCCTGGCTGGACTTCTATCAGCTCCAGCCGCACCACCTCACCCCCAACGCGGTGGTGCTGCTATCGGCCTTCGTCAATCTGTGCGAGGGCTATCTCGGCGTCCTCCCCACCCTCGAGCTCTGGGGGGAGTTCTTCCAGTCGAAGCTGGGTACGCGCAGCAAGGGCGTGCCGGCCCACGCCGGCGCCTTCATCGCATCGCGGATATCGGGCGCCGACAACCCCTTCCCCGTCATCACGCTGATCCAATCGGTGAAGAAGTGGCAGAAGTCAGACTTCTACGTGCGGAACATCGCTCCACGGGGCGACTACATCAACCTGCCGGCTTACGTAGCCGGCCCACCGGCGGGGAGGCTGCCCCAGTGGTCCTTCCGGGCGGTGACGCTGTCGCAGGGAGGGAACGCCGCCATCGCCCGCCTGCGGGTGATGGTCCAGTCAGAGGGCCTGACGGGGCCCGACCTCCTGGCCGCGTTTGTCACGCGCCGGATCCTCCCGCTCCAGAGCCGGCCTCATCTGATCTGTCAGATGAGCGGCCAGCTCGATCCGAGCTGGATGTGCACCAAGGAGATGCCGCGGCCCGACGCCGCCGACATGGTGAACTACCTTGCCAACTGCCAGCTTCCCGACGACTGGCAATTCGGCAAGGAGCCATACATCCGCGCCAATCCTCCGCCTATGGTACGCTCCCCTTCTCTTTTTCTCTTTTTCTCTCTCAGCTCTGTCGCCGAGTTCCTCTGGGCTGACTCTAACTCAGTCGGCTTGCTCTTTTGACAGAATCCTCTGCTTCGGCCGGCCGGCGGAGCGGACGTGGAACGCTGCTTCGTCCCCGACCGGACTGAGCACAACCAGGAGGACCCCGATCTGGGGGCGGTCCATATGGAGGACGCCGCCGAGCCGGCTGGTGGCCAAGCCGGCAGCGAAGCAGGCGGCGCCGGGTTCTCCGCGACCTTCGACGACTGGCCGGACGAGGACAAAGCCAAAGCCGTCCCGCCCCGCCAGCCGGCCTCCGGACGCGGCGCGGGCTCCTCCGGCGCGCAGCCTGCTCGGGGTAGAGGCCAGAAACGTCGCGCCACCCAGGGCATGTTCGGCAGCCGGACGAAGAGGCCGAGGGGTGGGGCGGTGGCCACCAGGCGGGAAGAAGCGGCCGCGAAGGCGGCTCGTTTCCGCAAAGTGGTGAAGCAGCCGCAGGCTGTGTCAGCGTAAGCTTTCTCTCTTTCTGTGTATTCTCCTTCTTTCTTTTCTTGGGTGGTTTTCTGAACCTTTGTCTTCCTTTCTTTGATCAGAGCTCCACTGTCACTCGAGCGGGCGGCTGCCGGCTCCGTTGTCGAGTCGCCAGGGGGCTCAGGGAGCACCACCCGCTGCATAGATCCCCGTGCCGCCCTCCTGGAGGCGACGGAAAGGAACGCGCGGGAGGTGCGGGAGGAGCAGGAAGCGCGGGAGGCGGAGGCACGGAGGGCAGCCGCCGCCCAGGCAGCTCAGGACGAGGAGGCGGCGAAGGCGCTCGCCGAGGCTGCAGCCAAGGCCCAGGCAGAGGCCGAGGCCGAAGCGGCGGCAGGGGAGGCCTTGATGGTCACCCCCCTGCGCGCCATGGCGCCCGGGGACGCGGATCCCTCGCCAGGAGGAGCCAGTGGTTCCCAGCCGGGTCTGGGCGGGAGCGGCGACGACGTTATCCTCTTGAGGGAGGCGCCGGGGCCGACTCCTCCGACTAGGGCGGCCCAAGGCGGCCAGACTGAGCCTGCGCCCGCACAGTCGGCGGAAGGCGAGCCGGCCGCGGGAGCTGAGGTGGCGGTCCGGGTTCCGCCAAGCCGGCGCGCTGGGAAGGCCGCGTCGGAGCCGCAGAAGGTGGCGTCGGAGCCACGGCCAGCCGTGGGCTCCAGCTCGTCGGCCCGAGACGCGGAGGCGGCCAGCGCTACCTCCGGGTGGACGCCAGGCGGAGGGACAGTCGTGGTGAACATCGCTGCACAAGACGTCCGGACCCGGCTCCAGGGCCAAGCCATGGCGCTGAGGCAGTTCACCGACGAATTCCTCGCCACGCGGGCAGCCATCCGGGTTAGTATTCTCATCTTGATCTTGATTTCTCTCGTGGGGTCGCGTCAGCGCACCCACTGGGTGTAGTCCCCGAGTTCCGAGTCGGCTGCTGAGCAGGCGGCTTGGAACTTCTTGGAGATTTTGCTTTTGCTGCTTTCGTTCTCACGTCGGTCTTCTGTCCGTCTTGCAGGACTACCACAACCTCCGAGCGGCCGCCTTCAACTCCCAGGCTCGGGAGCTGACGCAGAAGACCGCCGATCTCACTGAAAGCCGAGGTATGTGACTTGATCTTTATCTCATGTGGGGGCGCGTCAGCGCACCCACTGGGTGTGTCCCCGAGATTCGGGCCGACTGCTGAGCAGTCGGCTCGGATCTTCCTTGATGATTTCTCATTGTTCTTCTTCTTCTATCTCTGCAGCGGCCAATGCCGGTCTGAGGGCGCAGCTGGGGGAGTCCCAGACTGCTCTTCGTGCCAAGGACGCGAAGCTCGCCGCCTTGGTGCAGGAGCGCGACCGCCTGGTCAAGAAGCTGGCCGACCAGGAGGAAAGCCACAAGGCGGCGCTGAAGGGTGCGCAGGACCGCGAAGCCACCCTCCAGGCCGAGTTCGAGACGGAGGCGGCCGGCTGGGCAGAGGACCGGCAGACTCTGGTCTCCGGCTATGGCCAGATCGAGGATCTGGTTGACGGTAAGTCGTCTACCCCTTCGTCCTTTCTTGCCATCTGTCACTTTGACTTGTTTTTCTGATTTGGGGTTCTTCTTTTCTTTTCTTCTTCGCGCAGAGTACTTCCCTGGCTATTCAACTGCCGCCAACGAGGCCATCGAAGCCCGTCGCCAGGCGAAGAGGCAAGCCGGCTTCGAGATCTCGCCAACCGCCGGCCGCTCGCTGGAGGAACAGCTCCTGGCGATCCAGGCTCGCATCCAGCCGGCTCACAGGCTGCTCCGCCGGCTTCAGCATGCCGGGTCGCAGGTCCTGGCCGCCCTCTGGCCTGGCCAAGTGATCCCGCGCACTCCCAGTCGGACCGCCGACTGGCTGGAGGTGGCCGTCGGGCGCTTCGAGGCTTGGAAGGCGTCAGCGGCTCGCTCCGGCGCCGAGCGGGCGCTGGAGTTTGTCAAGGCCTGGTACCCAGGCCTGAATCTGGACCAGCTGGCCACCTGGCAGCAGCAAGCCGACACGGAGCTGGAGCCGGCGCGGCCGGCCATCATTCGGCGGGCTTCGGCGATCGCCGACTAAACCGACACCAACGTCTTCGCCCCCGAGGTGGACGACAATGGAGTCGCCCAGCCGGAAGATTGGTTCGGGCTGGACCCGGCGTGCGGCGAGGACTCGGCGGAGGAGATCGACTCCAGCGACGAGGGCGAAGAGGAGGAGGAGGAGGAGGGTGAAGACGTCGAGCCGGCTGGCGGAGTAGCCGGCCAGCCTGACCGCGCCTCCAGCACTACGTCGCGTGCGAGCATGTCTCCTGCCGCAGGAGGCGGTCAAGCCGGGACCAGCTAGGCGGCCACTCCTTCAGCCGACGAGCTGCCTTCACCGACCAACTCGGCCTTCGCGCCTTTGTCTTCTTTCTTTTGTTTCCTGTCTTGTTACTTTTGAACAATGTTTTTGGTTAAGTCTGCGCAGTTCCACCCACTGGGTGTATTGAAACTCAAGTCTGTTGCCACCTATCGGGGGCTTTATGTATATAAGTTATGTAATCG
The DNA here is from genome assembly GCF_018294505.1 of Triticum aestivum. NCBI lineage: Eukaryota > Viridiplantae > Streptophyta > Magnoliopsida > Poales > Poaceae > Triticum > Triticum aestivum. The sequence goes on along the minus strand of NC_057811.1, from coordinate 44,967,348 downwards.
GTCTTTCCTTGTACTTTCGCTTTTTGTCCTTCTGCTTTTTTCCTTTGCCGCCCTCCCTTAGATGCCGCCTCCCTAGTCAAAGAGCTGCTCTGCAAACTGTAGCCGGGGAGTGCCTGGCCGATTGGGGAGGGGAAAGTACTTTTAGCTCTGTCGGACTTAAGCTAAGTTTTTAGGAGGCCGGCCAGCCGGCTGCTGTGACAGCCGGCAGGCGTATATGGAGGCCGTCTTTTTGCTATATAGGTTAGTTGTTCCTTAGCCGTTTTTCGTGTGGGCATCCTTTCTGTCTTCTCTCTTGCTAGTCGGACGGTCAGTTCTTTGAGCTGCGACTTTCAACAAGAGAGGACTTGGGAGCCGGTGCACTACTTTGCTGACTTCGGGAAGAACTTAGAATATAGCTCAAGGCGGCCAGTCCCCGGGCCGACTAGTCGGACCCGGTGCCGGACAAGAATTCAAAATGTAATAATACATTCATGGATATGACATTTGTCATTCATAGATAAATAAAAGGCAGTCCTCGAGTACTGTTCGGGGGGCCTGTTGGTTTGGAACGTAATACAAAAGGGGTAGCGTGATACATACTGCTTTTCAGCTGTAAAATCGTCTTAGGAGGTTTGTGTTCCATGGTCGCTCCGACTCCTTGCCGGAGTCGTCTCTCTTGCGGGCTCTTGGCTTTTGCGTGTCGATCAAGTAGTAGGAGTCGTTGCCGAGTGCCTTGCTGACGACGAAGGGGCCTTCCCAAGGGGCCGAGAGCTTGTGCTGGCCGGCTGTTCGCTGGATCAGCCGGAGCACAAGGTTGCCCTCTTGGAAGGATCTTGGCTTGACCTTGCGGTTGTAGTAGCGGCGCAGGCCTTGCTGGTAGATGGCGGACCGGCTGAGGGCTAACAGCCGGCCTTCTTCCAGTAGGTCGACACCGTCTTCTCTTGCTTCTTTGGCTTCCTCCTCCGTGTACATGGTTATCCGAGGCGAGTCAAACTCGATGTCTGTTGGGATGACAGCCTCGGCACCGTACACAAGGAAGAATGGAGTGAAGCCGGTTGACTTGTTGGGTGTAGTGCGCAGACTCCAGAGGATAGCCGGCAGCTCTTCGAGCCAGCAGCCGGCCGATCACTCCAGTGGTACAACCAGTCGGGGCTTGATGCCGGAGAGGATAAGTCCATTTGCTCGCTCGACCTGGCCGTTTGACTGCGGGTGGGCAACGGACGCTAAGTCCAGTCGGATGCCCTGTGTCGCGCAGAAACACGCCAGTGCGCCTTTGGCGAAGTTCGTGCCGTTGTCGGTGATGATGCTGTGCGGTACGCCGTACCGAGTAGTGATGTCGGTGATGAATGTCACGGCAGTCGGCCCGTTCAGCTTCTTGATGGGCTTGGCTTCGATCCACTTTGTGAACTTGTCCACCGCAACGAGCAGGTGTGTCATGCCACAGCGGGCTGTCTTGAAAGGGCCCACCATGTCCAGTCCCCAGACGGCAAAAGGCCAGGTGAGGGGAATGGTCTTGAGGGCAGAAGCCGGCAGGTGTTGTTTGGAACTGAAGACTTGACACCCTCTGCAGCTCTTCACTATTTCTTTAGCATCCTCCAGGGCAGTCGGCCAGAAGAACCCATGGCGGAAAGCCTTGGCCACGAGGGATCTTGAGGCGGCGTGGTGGCCGCATTCGCCTTGGTGGATGTCTTTGAGGATTGCCACTCCTTTTTCTGGCTCGACGCAACGCTGGAAGACTCCAGTGACGCTGCGCTTCACAAGCTCCCTGTTGATTATTGTGTATGCCGCGGCTCGTCGTTGCACTAGTCTTGCTGTGATCTCATCAGTCGGCAGCTCTCTGTTGACTAGGAACTTGAGGATGGGCTGGGCCCATGAGGGAGCTGTGACTTCTTCTGCTGTTAATGTGGCAACCATGACTCGGGTGGGTGGGTTGGGTGTTGTATTGGAGTCGACCGCCGCTTCTTGTGTCGTTGCAGTCCCCGGGCCGACTGCTGCAGTCCCCGGGCCGGGTTCTGAAGTCCCTGGGCCGGGGGCGACTACGTCAGTCCCCGGGGCAGTCGTCGAAGTCCCCGTGCCGCCTGCCGAATTTCTTGAGCCGGATCCGGCTGTTTCTGGCGCAGGCGGTACGAAGATGGAGTCCGACTCTGGAGACGGCTTGATGGACGGCTTGAGGAGGCCCTGGAGGGAGACGCCAATCGGTATGGCTTGTCGGGTGGAGCCGATCCGTGCTAGGGCATCTGCTTGGTCGTTGTCGGCCCTTGGCACATGAAGGAACTCGCACCCTTCGAAGTATCCGCTCATCTGCTGGACGAGGAAGCGGTAGCTCGCCATGTTCGCGTCCTTGGCGTCCCAGTCGCCAGATGATTGCTGGATCACTAAGTCGGAGTCGCCGTAGCACCGGATCCGGCGTATGCCGAGTTCTTTGGCTAGCCGGAGCCCATGTACGAGCCCCTCGTACTCGGCCACGTTGTTGGAGGCGGCGAAGTGGATCTGCAGCGTGTACTTGAGCTTGTCGTCTTTGGGAGAGGTGAGGACGATGCCGGCTCCCAAGCCGGTGCGCATCTTGGACCCGTCAAAGTGCATCCGCCAATGGGTAGAGTCGGGAGCCGGTGGTAAGTACTGGGTCTCGGCCCAGTCGACGAGGAAGTCGGCCAACGCTTGCGACTTGATGGCGGTGCGGGGTTGATAGAAAATCGTGTAGGGCGCCAAGGCAATGGCCCATTTGGCCACCCGGCCGGATGCATCCCGGCTGCCTATGATCTCGGCGAGCGGGGCAGTGCACACGACCGTGATGGGGTGCTCTTGGAAGTAGGGCTTCAATTTCTTGGCAGCGAAGTACACCCCATAGCACATCTTCTGGTAGTGCGGGTAGTTTTGCTTTGAGCTGGATAGTACTTCGCTGAGATAGTAGACCGACCTCTGGACCAGCTGAGCTCGGCCTTCCTCCGGGCGCTGGACCACAACAACAGTGCTGACGACTCGGCTTGTCGCGGCGATGTAGAGGAGCATGGGCTCCTTCTCAGTCGGCGCAGCCAGGACAGGCGGAGTAGTCAACATTTTCTTCAACTCATGGAAGGCTTGGTCGGCTTGATCATTCCACTCAAAGTGAGTGGACTTCTTCATGAGTTGGTACAGGGGGAGGGCCTTCTCTCCTAGTCGGCTGATAAAACGGTTCAGGGAGGCTAAGCAGCCAGTGAACTTCTGCACATCTCGCAGCTTGGTGGGTATCTCCATCCTCTCGATGGCCTTGATCTTGATAGGGTTGCAATCAATGCCGCGTTCGGAAACCAGGAAACCTAGAAGCTGGCCGGCTGGCACTCTGAACACGCACTTCTCGGGGTTGAGCTTGATCTGGAATCGGCGCAAGTTGGCAAATGTTTCCTTCAGGTCTTCCAGCAGGGTACCGCACTTCTCTGTCTTCACCACAATGTCGTCTACGTAGACGTGGGCATTTCTGCCGAGTTGTTTCAAGAGACATTTCTGCATGCAATGCTGAAAAGTGGCACCGGCGTTTCTCAAGCCGAATGTCATTGTCAGGTAGCAGAAAGCTCCAAAGGGTGTGATGAAGGCAGTCTTCAGGCGGTCAGCCGGGTCCAACTTGATCTGATGATACCCTGAGTATGCATCCAAGAAACTTAACAGCTCGCATCCGGCTGTGGAGTCTATCACTTGGTCAATCCGTGGCAAAGCAAACGGATCCTTTGGGCAGGCCTTGTTCAGACTCGTGTAGTCTATACACATGCGCCACTTGTTATTCTTCTTCAAAACCAGAACTGGATTGGCAAGCCATTCTGGAAATAACACTTCCATGATGAAGCCGGCTGCAAGGAGCCGGGCTATCTCTTCTCCCACGATTCTTCGCTTCTCTTCTGATAGTCGGCGGAGGGGTTGCTTGACCGGCTTCGCATCAGCTCGGACATGTAATTTGTGCTCGGCGAAATCCTTCGGGACACCCGGCATGTCCTTTGGGGACCATGCAAAGATGTCTCGATTCTCACAGACGAAGTCGGCGAGCTCGCCTTCCTATTTACTATCCAAGTTCGCCCCAATCACGGCGAACCTCTCCGGGTGCTCCGGGTCTAGAGGTATCCTCTTCGTCTCTTTTGCAGGCTGGAAGGAGCCCTGCGCATCACAGTCCTTGGGGTTGGGGGACAAGGCCGGCTGCTTCCGGCCATGGCCCCAACCCGTTCCAACATCTTCTTCTCTTCTGCCACCACGAGGGACTCGGCCAGCCGGCTGCTGGCCATGGCACACTCGATGGACTTCTTGTAGTCGCCGGCTATCGTGATGATTCCCTTTGAGCTCGGCATCTTCATCTTCAGGTAGGCATAATGGGGCACAGCCATGAACTTGGCCAAAGCAGGTCGGCCAAGTAGTGCATGATAGGGGCTCTCCAAATCCACCACCTCGAACCATATTGCTTCCCGGCGAAAATGATCTTTGTCTCCGAAGAGAACATCCATCTTGATCTTGCCGATTGGAGAGCAAGATAGGCTGGGTACGATACCATGGAAGACTGTGCGGCTCGGCATGAGCTGCTTTGCTTTGATGTTCAGCTTGTCCATGGTATCGCGGTACAGTATGTTGATACTGCTTCCGCCGTCTATCAGGACGCGGGAAAATCTGGCAGCTCGCCTCTCCGTCGCAAGGGTGACGTCCAAGACCATAGCATAGGAGCCAGGCGAAGGCATCACCTCTGGGTGGTCGGCCTGGCTCCAGCTGATGGGCTTTTCTGACCAGTGCATGAACTCGGCGGTGCTAGAGGCGACTGCGTTTACTTCTTGGTGCTGCCGGCGTCGGCTGCGCTTGTCGTCGACTTGACTTGTGAAGACGACGTAGGCGTCGTGCGCTTCGGGGAACTCGTCTTGGATGGCGCCGACTGCCGGCCGGGACGCCGGCTGTGGGGGAGCTGGAGGCGGCGGGCCGGGAGGCGGAGGCGGCACCATCCCTTCGCCCTTGGTGATGCGGGTGAGCCAGTGGCATTTCCGTGTTGTATGGTTGGACGGCTTCGCGCCGCTGTGGAACTTGCAGGGAGCATCGAGTGCTTGTTCGTAGGAGAAGGACGGCTGCCAGGGCGGCCGACCTCCTTTCTTCTTGGGAGTAGGCCGCTCTTCGGGCTGCTCGTCTTCAATGGTGGTCACCTGCCGACTGGAGGAAGTCGGCATGGGGCCCTTGCGCTTGTGGTCGTTCTGGTAGGGGCGCCGGTTGGGGTCGCCAGCCGGCTGCTTGGGAGCCGGGGCAACCACTTTCCCCGAGGCGTCCACTCGGAGCTTGGTCTTCATGGAGGAGTCGGCAGTAGCGTATTTGTCGGCGATGACGAGTAGCTCGTCGAGGGTAGCCGGCTCGTCGCAGAGGAGTCGGTGCTTGAGGAGGGTGCCCTGTCGGCACCCGGCAGTGAAGTACTCGATGGCCTGGACCTCGTGCACTCCCTCGCAGGAGTTGCGGAGCTCGGCCCATCGCGTGAGGTAGTCGCGGGTCGACTCGTTGGGCCCCTGGACGCAGAGGGAGAGCTGGCGAGGCTTGGGAGGCCGCTTGTAGGTGCTGGTGAAGTTGCGGACGAAAACTTCGGTGAAGTCCAGCCAACTGTTGATGCTGTAGGGCTTGAGGTTATTGAGCCATGTGCGCACCGTGCCCTGCAGCATCAGGGGGACGTACTTCACGGCAACGCGCCGGTTGCCGTTGGCGATGCTGACGGCTGTGGAGTAGTCGATGAGCCAATCTTCCGGCTTCACCGAGCCGTTGTACTTGGGCGTGTCTCTGGGGAGCGAGAACCCTTTGGGAAAGGGCTCGTCGCGGATGCGGGGGCCAAAGCATGGCGGGCCGACATCGTCTTCTTCTTCTAACGCCAAGGATCGAGCCAGGCGGTCGATCCTGTGGCGGGCGTCGCTCTCGCCGACTCCTTCTCGGCGGCCGAGTCGGTCGCCAAGAGTCGGATGGGTGACAGGCGATGGAGTGAGGCGTCTTTCTCTTCGAGGCGGGGGAGGAGGTAGGTTTCCTTGGCATTCAACCGCCCGAGGGCGGCCATCTGCGTCACGCTCGATAGTGACGCGAGTCCGGCTGCGGCTGGCAGCAGTCTCCTTGTCTTTCTTCTGACGCACGCCGCTCGCAATCGGCGAGCGGGACGTCGCGGCGTGCTCCCGGTGCGGGGGATGGCTATCTGCTCGGGCGCCGGCTTCGTGCCATTCTGCAGCCGCGTCGATCAGCTGCTGGATCCGCCTCGTCATGTAGGGGAGCTCATCGGCTCCCAGCCCATTGAGCTCCTCTGCAGCCGCCTGAGCGGCTCGCAGATTCTCGAGCGGGGTGGCGTAGACGGGGCGATCTGCGCCCAGCATGCTGGCAACGGCTGCGCCACGCTTCTGGACGAAGTCGGCTCGGCTCGGGCCGCTAGGCGGCGGCGTCCCGAAGGCGGCGCGGTCAACATCGCGCTGGTGGGCCTCGGTGAGATGTCTCATCGAGGCTATCTTCTTGCCCTTCGCGATGAGGGCAAGGCGGCGTGCCTCCAGGGTCTTGGCGTCGGCGTCGGCCGAGATGGGGACGGAGAGGTCGTGCATCGCCGCTCGCTGAGCATCGCAGGCGTTCTCGCCCGAGTCGGAGACGTGGCTGATGACCATCACTTCGGTGACAGCGCTGCTGCCGCTGTCAGCTCGAGGGAGTGGGTCATCGAAGACCACCACGTCGGAGGGGTAAGCGTCGAGCGACGCGGTGTCGGAGTCGATGATCATCGGGTCGGTGGAGCCGACAGACTCCATGTCCGCAGCAGGCTCGCTGGAGACGTGAAGTAGGTCGAGGAGGCTGACGAGGCGGCTCTCGGGGTAGTCGGTGCCTGCGTCGGACGCAGGCTCGTCGGAGATGCGAGTCTCGCTGAGCAGATCGGCGAGGTGACTCGCTGCGCAGGCATCGTCGACGCCTTGCAGCGCGTCGGGGCAAGCGCCACCGGGCGCAGCAGGCTGGCTGCGCTCGCGGGAAAGGAAGAGGGTTCCCGTCCAGAACAGGTCTTCGGACGATGGTGCACCTGGCCCCACGGTGGGCGCCAAATGTCGGGTGGTTGGTGCGACATATGCCAAGGGATGGCTTATCATTGTGGGAGCCAATAAAACGTCGCCGGTGCCTGGAAACGGGATGAGGCAAAGACATGCACGCCGGCGAATCTTACCCAGGTTCGGGGCTCTCCGAGGAGATAACACCCCTAGTCCTGCTCTGCGGGGTCTCCGCATGATCACTAGATCGATAAAGGGTGGCTACAATCACTCCTAGAGCTGTTGGGATCAAGGGAGAAGAAGAACAAGGCTAGCTCTTGCTTCTCTCTATCTATGTGTGTGCGTGTGCTATGCTTGGAGGCCAAACATGCAGAAGTGCGAACCAGAAGCGAACCCTTTGCATGGGTGCTCCGGGGGGTTTATATAGGCCTACCCCCCGGGGGTACAATGGTAATCCGGCTGGGAATGGGCCCCAGCCGTCAGTGTCTATGCTCGCCGGCTTCTCCGCCGGCTGCTGGGTCCCGCCGGCTGCTGGGTCCCGCCGGCTGCCAGCTACTTGGTCGACAGGCCGGCCCCACTGCCTAGGGCTTTGTCGGCGGCTGCTTACTATAGCCGCGCCTCTGATGATGAGGGCTTTGTCGAGGTGAGCGTGGCTACAGTGGGCCGCCTCGGAGGCTATCACTGTAGCATCACCTCGTCTTGTCTCCTTAATGGGGCTCCTACTTCGAGGAAGGGCATAGCCGGCTTCTGGAAGCCGGCTATGCTCCTGGCCGACTAGGAAAAGCCGGGCCGCCTTCACGCCTCTCTCTGGCTGAAGGGGCCCGCAGTCCTTGGGTCGTACAGGAATGGGTCGTGGATGACGTCGAGGCTAACGTGGCTACAGTGCCGGGCCGCACGGGAGAGCTCCCTCCCGTACGGCCTCCTGTAGCCATGCCCGCCTCGGGTTTCGGGGGTCGTGGGCCGCACTGTGGCCATGCCCCGTCAGGTCGTCGTTATGTAGGAGTGGTTGTGGTCGTGGCCGGCTTCTAGGAGTCGGCGTCCTTCTTGGCCGGCTCCTTGGAGTCGGCGAGGCTGGGTCGCCTTCCGGGAGTCGGCTTTAGTGGTAGTCGGCCGGGGAAGGCGGCCCAAATGCTTGGAGTGCTTGAAGGCCCAAAGGCCTGATAAATTTTCTGAAGAGCCAGGGGTAGTCGGTTAGGCTACCCGTGGCCACTTACTCCGACAGGCATTGATTTCCAAAGAAATTTCAACGACACATGCGAGATGCATGATAAAAAACACCTACTTCGAGGCAGCATGCTGCTTCTTTGTCCTGTACTCCTCAACAAGCTTTTTGTGCGCTGCACGTTTTAACTCGATCCTTAGTCTCTAGTTGGTCATGAACCATCACTAGTAGAAAACAGGGCTTTGGTCACAGAGCCTTGCGAACATCATCAGCAGTATAAGGGTGCCATGCCCATTAGTACCAGTTGGTACCACCAACCGGTACTAATGGGCTTTGAGGCATTAGTACCGGTTCATGGCACGAACCGGTACTAAAGGTCCCATTTTCAAACTCTACCCCCCCCTGTGGACCGCCTTTTCAGTTTTAGAAAAAACAAAAGAAAATGATGGAAATGTCAAAAAAATAAAATAAAATAAGTTTCCCATGTGATATGTGGTCTAGTTGTTGGGAAAATTTACAAATATGAATTTCGACTTTATTTGCAAAATCTCTCTGGAATTTGTAAAATGGGCATAACTTTTGCATACGGACTCGGATGAAAAAGTTTTTTATATGAAAAATCATCTACTCGAAAAGTTACATCCGAATTTAACTGGGGGAACCCCGTTAAACATTTTCAAAATCCTCAAAAACCTAACAGAAAAAAAGTTACGGGGCTTTTAAGATCTAGAGTGGAAAAAATCGAAAAAAATTCAAACTTACTAGTGACGCACCATTTGCTAGGTGCGCCACTAGTAACAGAAAAAAATATAGTTTCAATTTTTTTGGAAAAAATGTGGTCAAATCTGGTCAAATTGTGGTCAAACAGTGTTCAAACAATGGTCAAACTAATTATTCTAGAATATTAGTGTTACTAAATAATTATTGTTTTTAAAAACTATAGTTTCAAACTCAAACAGTGAAATGTGTCACTTCATGCTCAAGCTAAATTCCTGAGGGTTAATAGGATTGACATCTTACTATTGTCAGGAAAACAACAAGTGCAGACTTGGAAACGAGGGAGAATAGAACCCGGAAGTTAAGCGTGCTCAGGCTGGGGGAGTGGGAGGATGGGTGACCATTCGGGAAGTTAGATGATTTGGAATGATGAGGGGTGATTAGAGATTAGAGGATAAATTGAGCAGTGATGAGTGGTGGTGATTAGAGATTAGAGGTTAAAATAATTCAGAAATTTGAAAATAAAAAAATTCAATTTTTGTTTCAAAAAAAATCATAAAATTTCCTTTAGTCCACGTGGCCGCGGCCTTTAGTCCCGGTTCGTGTAAGAACCGGGACTAAAGGGGAGAGGCATTAGTAACGACCCTTTAGTCCCGGTTCAAAAACCGGGACTAAAGGGTCTTACCAACCGGGACAAAATCCCCTTTTTCTACTAGTGCATGAAATCTTGGGTGACAATCTCCGTGCCATCAATAGACTGAGACTGAGTCTCCGATAGCTGTGGGGTGGAGTCCATCTCATCGAACTCTACATAAGAGGTCATGAGACGTCATCGTTACCAGGTCAGCTATGTAAGACAGTTGTTAGCAGTCCATGTGAGACCATCATCAACAGGTTGGTTAAGTTTTGCATAAGAGTTAGTAACTACTTTGCAAAAACGGACGTAAATCCTTTGGATCTCTGCTATAGATTGCGGATCTATACAAATAATTTGACTTGAGTGCTTATGTTTTGCATGGTTGGAGATATAACTCAAGTTAGCAAAACCACGGCGCAAGCATGCAGTTGGCATGGTTAAAGTGAGGTTAGCTGAGTCCTAATTTGAAATCCATAACCCCTCTACTGTTAAGACGGCGCAACAGTTTGAGCACGGACCAGCTGAAGATAATTGGATCCGGAACCGATATACAAATCGCGCCCCACCTGCTGTGTTGCGCACATGCGGTGTCAGCCCACGGAATTGCTAGTATCAGTATTTTTTTGTTCAAACATTGAATCAGTGGCATAATCATGGTGAGGATGCAATGGATTACCTGAACAGGAGATCCACGGCGAGTGAGATGAAGGAGACCGATAAATTTTCAGTGACGAGCGAACTCTGCGGAGGGATCAGGACTGGCTTTCCTTTGGAGAGCTCGCCTGTCGCCACCGATGCTAGATGGAGAGCGATCTGGAACGCATCTGCGGACGACCCCACAAGTTAGTCAAATACTTGGAGGAACTATTTGAGAGCCCACATGTCAGTATGAGTTTGAAGTCCACCTACCACATTTTCTCACCTTAGATGGAGGTACTCCTCGTAGGACACATATAAGGCCGACCCCACAAGTTAGTGAGAGACTTAGAGGAATTAGTAACTGAGAGCCCACTTGTCAGTGTCGTCGACGGTCAAGTGAAGTCGACCTACCACATCTCGTCACGCCCAAGAAACATGCCCATCTCTCATGCGTCGCAAAACTCACCCCACCTATCAGGTTATTCTTCTCCTGCACGCAAAAAAGAAGTAGCCTCTCTCTTTCTTTCTCTCTCTCTCCCTCTCTCTTTCTATTCTCTCTCTCTCTCCGAGATTCAAAATCATTGAAGGGGATCGCTGACAAACTGCAGGGAAGCAGATCCCCCCACAATTTAGAAAGGTGTGACTTCCGAACAATCAGCGCATAAGATTCGGCAATCAAAAGGTTAGTAAAAAATTTATCAACGCACCTTTTGCGTGGCGATTCCTGATACACGAGATTCAATTCATTGATGAATTTCTTGTGGTCGGGATTCATAGAATAAAACTATTTAGTTTTACACTGTAGCTTTGGTTTGAGTTTATTTTTTATTTTGTATCCTCTCGTCCTTGTAATACGAGGTTGTTACTTTTGTTAGGTTTCATGGTTATCTTTGTGTTAAATGTTGCACAAGCAAATTAGCATCAGAGGATCTCACTTGGTTGAGGTTGTAGTTTAATTAATAATTAATATATGTATATATTTATATATGTTAATTATATAGAACTAAAAATATATCTCTGTTGATATCGACTTCGAAAAGTTTCAACACTGATACTACAGGTTTATAACCTTTATATTTATTACGTCTCTTTTTCGGGGTAGATGTTCAGGAGTGCGTCATCGGGTCAGGAGAACAGGGACGGTCGGTCTTTGAACGACATCGGCAAGGCTTATGGGAGGCAGGTAATAGTAAGGTAGTTGAACATTAGTGTTTGGTCTTTTATTTCTGGGACGTTTGCTGTCAAGGTGTCACCACTGAGAACACCAAATAGTAGATCATTAACAACAACAAAAATGATTTATATATCCTGGATGAATGCTGTAATATCTGTTTATCCTGTGCATCTACTCTGCAGTTGAGTATCGAGAGGTGGAAGAAAATAATTTACTACAAAACGAGAAGAAGATCAAGGATGCAGATGCTGTCAAACACGCACATGCCATGCGGGCTGGAATAATTGGAGTCAAGAGTGAGATACAAGTTCTTGGCAAACGCCCCAACCAGGAGCATGGTGTGCAACAGACACCTGCCAAGAGGAGCATTCTAAGCAGCAGAGACTCCACTAAGCAGATTGTGCAGGTAACAACGAAAACTTCAAACGCTGGTTTTAACGTACGTGGAAGTTTTAGTCGCACGTGCCTCTAATTATTTTTTGGTTTGAAGACACAGATGCCCACAAAGGCGCAGAGCGGGCGTTGTGACGGCCCAGTGTTTGTAGGCGGTCATAATGAAGAGGTGCAGGGTAACAGAATTTCCTTTGATGCAAGCAGAAGGATCATTGGCAACAAAAGCATTGGTGTTCAAGGATTCGGTACGGTTTGCACAAGCAAGAAGAGCCCAACGACAAAATCAAACAGGAGCAATAAGCTCTACCATACAGCAGCATCAGAAAGCAATACAGGTGACAGCATATATGAACGTGCAACAACATTTAAAGCAAATGTATTTTTTTTGTGAGCAAATTTTTCTTTGTTTTCGTCTGGTATATTTAAATTGCAGTATCTTCCACACGCAGGTGTACGAGGAAGGAAGCAAGTATCGCGGTAGTCCACGAATCGATGAAAACATAAGGCAAGGTCCTTTGAAAGGATCACCTGTGGCGTTCAACATGAGGGGTCCTTCCAAAGGATCTCCGATGGCATTCAAAATCGTCAGCGAAATCACCAATGCACGGAGGTTGTCGCCAAGATTTGCTGGACAAGAGAGGCATGGGAAAACAAAGGTGACGTCGGAACTATGCCTTTTCAATTCAACACACAAACAGTTTTATGGGAGAACAGGGTAAAGTGGAAAACAGGAGGACGGCTGTCCGTCTTGTACGGCTGTATGTGCAGTTGTTCTTTTATATAGGATGTTGTTGTGCCTCTCCGGTTGTATGGTGTAAACAGAAGCACATATGTGCCTCTTTGTGCAGATGTGTGTGTAGCATGGTCACATTCGTGATGTGAACAGTGCCTCTGGTGTACCGCTTATACTCGGTGAAGAGGCACGGGTCTGGTTTTGGTATACCAAATGAGCCCTGATGAGTCATATACATCTTTTGTTTAGAAATTAAAAAAATGCATATGCTGCTCTGGACATCTAATTCTGTTTCTTGCCATGTGTTCAGGATTTGGCGGAGGGGATAACAGATGAGGGAAAGAAATATCATAGTTCTCCATCCATTTCGAAGGAAACGCAACGTTCACAGCAGCAAGTAGCATACAGCGCCAGCACGGATTGCATGGTAGAAGCAGCACAGTCCCTTGGTTGCACGAGTGCCGGAGAAACAGGGAGCAGCATTGCACAATGCAACATTGGAGAGGCAGACTCATTTATGGATTTGGCCGTGCCATGCAGAAACGACGCTGCTGCGTGTGACAAACAACAGAGCAGTAGCAGCTCCGCTGTAAGTGGACCTGTGGCTGGCGATGAGACTGATGACGTCAAAAGTGAATGCGATCAGACGAACGAAGACACGGTAGACAGAATCATCATGGCACCGCCGACCATTGTAGAGAAAGAAATGGATGACATGTTTAAAGAGGCATATACCCAACGATTCAGAAGGTCACCGACGCGCTCGTACCAGAGGGTGGTATGGTATTCAGATCAATGGATGAGTGCTTTTTGTTTTTCTGCAGATATGCTAGAAAGGTTGGCTTTGTTGCCAAGCGATCAAAGAGCAGAAGATCGACATATGATCAGCAGCTTGACAAGCAGGTGTTTCAGTGCACCAAGGAAGGGAAAAATAAAACAAATGAGACATGTTAAGGAGAGAAGGAGCAACTGCTTGATCCGGACAAGCTGCCCAGTCCAAATAACAGCCAAGAGGGATACAAATAGGAGGAAATGGTACCTGAAGAACGTTCGTCTAGAGCACAACCACCAGCTTCACCCATCTGATTGGATGCTGAAGTTCATGAGATGCTATAAGAAGATGACACCTCAGGAGAAATTATTTATACAAGTGCTGCAGAAGGCGAGGTTAGAACCAAGGAAGGTTATGCAGATTTTTATTGCCATGGGGAAACCGAGGTGAGAAATTATGTTCGACACGGTTGACATAAGCAACATTGCATGCCGGGATAGGGCTGGAGAGCGCGGCACTGATATCGCTGACACCATGAAACTGTTTGCTGATATGCAGAGGTGGAGGCCGGGATTCCACCATGTGGAAGAGATAGAGAACAATGTAGTGCGGAGCCTGTTCTGGACAGACTCCTTGTATAAGATGAATTATGATCTATATGGAGATTTCATGTCTTTTGACACCACATTCTCTACGAATATATATGGCTTGCCATTTGCACCAATTATAGGTGTCGACAACCACGGGTCGACCGTCCTATTTGGAGTAGGCCTTTTGAAGGATGAGAAAATAGGGTCATTCAAGTGGCTCCTAAGCACATTTGTCGAGGCAATGGGAGGTAAAGAGCCGAAATACATAATAACAGACCAGGACCAGGCGATGAAGACTGCAATAAAGGAAGCTCTTCCGAGGACGAGGCACAGGTTCTGCTGGTGGCATATTAGGAAGAACCTGAAGGAAAATAACGCAGCAGCGCTTGCGCAGCACCTAGGGATGTCTGATGATATATTTTGAATCGTCAAAAACTCACTAGATCAAGACGAGTTTGAGCGTGCCTGGGAAGCAGCAATTTCTCTGCACAAGGCGGAAGGCAACAAACACCTGAACACACTATGGGAACTCCGAAATTTTTGGGTGCCGGCCTACTTCAAGGACTGTTTCTATCCTTTCTCGTCAACAACCAGTCGCAGTGAGAGCACGAATTCGATGTGGAAGAATTACGTCGACCACAAGGACACTATAAAAAGGTTTGTTAATGCGTATCACACGATTCAGCAAAATTGCCTCGCCACGCTTGACAAGAAAAGACACCGAACAGAAGAGAAGGCGCCATCACTAGAGACGGGTTTTCCGATTGAAAGACAAGCAAGTCAAGTATACACGAATGAAATTTTCAGGAAATTCCAGCTGGAGCTACGGAACCGGACTTACTTCAAGTGCTCTGACCTGGCAAAGGGGAGGCAGTATTTTTTTAAAAATATTATTGAGCCTGGAGAAAAAGTGTGGAAACCATATCCGGGCGAGGAATTTGACAGGTCTGAGTTCAGGGTAGATGTGGATGAGCAAAAAGAAATATACAGTTGCAGCTGCAAGAAAATGAGTAGGGATGGCATTCAGTGCTGCCATGTGCTTAAGGTGATGGACCAAACAGGCATGATCGATCAACTTCCAAAATCCTTTGTCATCCCCAGATGGACCAGGAATCTATCAGAGAGTCTGAAATTTCTGTCTACAAGTCAAGGTGATAGCATGACCATACAAGACGATGAAACTATGAGATTCGGCCTCGCTTACGCTGAGTTGTCGGATATCTGTTCAAATGCTTGCAGAAAAGAGAAGGCATACCGTGTGCTGCGTGAGTGTACGGTAGATATGAAAATAAAAGTCATGGCGGCACTTGCCGAGGAACCAGACACAGGCATTCTTGCCGAAACTCTCAGGAACCCTCCCATGAGTGGCTCAAAGGGTATGAAAAGAGGAGATCGAATCAAAGCTGGTTCTGAGAAGAAAGGAAAAGGCAACAAAGCCGCATCCAAGTGCGGCCGTTGTGGAGTAAAGGGTCACAGGAAAACAAACTGCCCGAATAACCCAGAAGTCCAGGAGAGGATGAGGATTGAAGAGGAAAAGAGGAAATCGCAGCAGGAGAAGAGGGCAAGGTCAATGAAATGGCCGACAACACCGACAACACCATCGAGGACATCAAACGGCTCAGGACAATGCACTCCAAGCCCAGGAGGAGGACGTCAGACGCCAGCAACTCCAACGACCCCACTGACAGCAGGGAGCATTTACCAAAGTCTTGCATCTACGCCAGAATCAAACATCACACAAGCCAGGCACACAGAATGCATGCAGGGAAGCCCGGGACAAGGCACGGAATCTGCGCAGTCCATTTTCAGAAAGGAAAGGTCTGAGTGGAGACTTTTTGGTACCGGAGAACTAATACAAATAGAAAAATTAAAACGTAATAATGCAGCTTAAACAGGACGTAAGCAAAAAATAGTGATGACCGCAATATTTCGCTTTGTTTTTATGTATGAATATTAATTTTACAGGTAAATAGGTTGAATAGCTACGCAGAAGGGTGGGGTTGCACAAGGGTCGAGAAGGAAGAATGGATCGCTGAACATTCAAAAACAAGGCCGCACGTGGAGCGATGAAATAGCAAGCAATTGGTGGGGAGGGCGGGCGGTTGTCGATTGTTTATTTTCTTGTGCTGTGGTTATAAGAACGGCTTGTAAGTTAATTTGCTGCAGTTATAGAAACAAAACAAATTTAAATAAGAACGCCTTTTGCTTCTTTATGTATTTTTTACTCGGCGGACAAAAATATCAGAGGCACAGGTTTCCTTGTTATTTTCCGCAGCCGCGTCGGTTTCTGAACGTGGATGTTGTAAGCATACAAGCATGCTTCTCTGCTAAGTGATGGAGAGATAAAAATAACCTAAGGGCATAGGCAGCCACTGTCATGCCACCGGTGAGTGTTCAACCGTGACTCTCACGGTTGCATGGTCACGCCCGCCGTTATGGAACGAAAACGTTTTTAAGCACAGAATCTGGGTCGTGCTTCTGGGGCTGCATAACCGTGGCTTTCGTGGTAACTGTGCCTCGCCTGTTCTAACGCATGTTCTTCTGTTATGAATGCATGACTGTAAGTAATTCAAATAACCGTGCTTGCGATGCGTGTCCAACCGTGCCTCATGTGCCTTCACGCGGTGCTTCTGTGATGCAAAGATTTCAAACACAACCGGTCATGGTTGTGTTTGCGTTTCTGTTTTACAAATGGATATAGTGCCTGGCAGTAGGTTCACGGCGTTTGCTGTGAGAGAATCACGTCTTTACATGCTACTAAGGCACGTGGAATCACGGCCGTGCCTGTGTGTGGCATGTAGAACAGTGCTTTACAATGCCGAAGGCAGGACCGTGTGTCTCGTTCTTGAAAAGCCGTGGTTCTGCCATCACTTCATTCACTTGGTTTTGTCCGCGTTTTAGCAGAATCATCTGCAAAGCAGAGGCACGGCCTTGAATCTTCTAGTGACTTAATTGTAACATGCACGTTGGGTTTCCGCAATTAACGCACGAACGTGACTCCACGTAAAACACAAGCATGCCTCCCTGAGCATCTTTACCGTGCCACTCCTGGTTATAGATCAACGGATGCATTTGGAGCACAAAGAGACACGAAGGTGACCTCTGACTTGAAACACTGACACACTTGACGGTTCGTGCATTTGAGTTAAAATCTTACAACGAAAACAATTGTAACACGGACAGTCGTCCGATTCTATTAGGTTTCCGTAATAATCGCACAATCGTGACTCCGGGTAAGAATAAACCATGCCTCTCCACCGACTCATTATGAATACAATTAGAAAACCTCTGTGCGTGACTCTATGTAATTAGAAGACCTTTGAGGGCTGTATGCCCGTGCTTGTGACCCTTGACACTAAAACACAGAGTAAACGCCCGTGCCTCTATGCTGTATGCACGTGCTTATGCCCGTACAAGGAAATACGCTTTTAAAAACAGGGTCTCTCGTATAGGCCATTCCGTGCCTCACAGAGTAAACGCCCGTGGCTGTGCGTAAGACAAAGGTTAGCGTGACTCTATGTAATACCACCGACCATGCCTTTACGCGCTTCATGCCCGTGCCTGTGATAATTTTGATCCCGCGTAAAACGCAAGCATGCCTCTCTGGGCCTCCATACCGTGCCTCTCCTGGTGTTAGAGTCAACGGAATCATCTGGAACACAAAGAGACACGAAGGTAGACACGAACTGTTCTACATGCCTGTGTGGCATGTAGAACAGTGCGTCACAATGCCAAAGGCAGGACCGTGTGTCTGGTACGTGACAATGCCAAGCCGTACCGTGTGTCTGGTACGTGACAAGCCGTGACAGGAGCGTTTCAGCAGAATCATTTCCAAAGCACAGGCATGACCTTGAATCTTCTATTGACTTAAATGTGAACGTGTCCGTGGAAAATTTTGTTGCTCGTAGAGGCAAGATGACTGTAGAACCGTGCTTCCGGCGTCAAACAGATTCTTCTATTGAATGTGTGCCGTAAATAATTAAAACACGGACGGCACGCCCGTGCCTGGTCTGTGTGTGCAACAGTGCATCTCGTACCTTGAAAGCCGTGGTTCTGTTTAATGTTTCAAGCAATCACCTACCATTGACTTGCTACGAGTAGTACTTAACCCGGGGCCCCCTGTCAGAAAGAAAAATAGAAGTAATTAATCTGGACCCCTCCGCTCCCCGTTGTGGGTATTTAAGCCGTCTCGTGGATTGACAGGTTGTAATCCATTTCTCTAGATCCACCTCAGGGAGAACTGGTCGTGGGCGGCGCCACCCCAGCAACGGAGGTGGAGATGGAAAGCGTTGCTCGTAGCATCAAGAGGTCGAGAGTGGCGCCACCGGCGACGCCATTTTTTGGTGGTGTGTTGGTCGTCGCAGGGGATGGAAGTGGCGACCGTGCTCCCTCCCGACCCAATGAGGAAGAAGAGGGATGTCGTGCGGACCGCATCAGCAATCTCATCGACGGCGTCCTAGGTGAGATCATCTCTCGTCTTCCCATCATGGATGGCATCCGTACTCGAATCCTCGCACGTCGCTGGCGTCCTTTGTGGCCCATCGCTCCTCTGAATCTCGACTGCCGCGAGATCTCTGACTCTCTTTTTTTAACGATGGTGAAAAAGTTCATATCGAGACCATATCTCATCTATGCGCCTTCACCAAGGAGCCCGTTCGCAAATGCTATTCCGGAACGCGGCTCTGTCGAAATCCGGTTGTCAGTCTTCTAGAATCCATTCTGTCCGGGCATGCTGGCTCAGTTAGCCGCCTCTCATTTCCAGCGTGCTACCTACAGTGCAGGCCCTCCATCGTTGATGTCTGGCTCCGATCCTGGAAGTTGAACAATATCCAGGTTCTTGAGTTCTACCACCTCTTCCCAGAATTTCTGACGCAAGAGGTAACTCTATTGGATCTATGCACTTCAACTACGCCCTCGGCACCAGAGTCCGTGTTTCGGTTTTCCTCCTCTCTCCGCACCCTCGGCTTTGCTCTTTGCCAAATACCAGACAATTACGTAGGGACGCTTAAGCTACCACTGGTGAAAAGACTCTCGCTTGTGGCTGTTGATATATCAGACGCGTCGCTGCAAGGCATAATCCACTCTAGTTGCCCTGCACTTGAGTCTCTCCTGCTTGTTTGCAATAGAGGAGGTCGTCGCGTCACAATAAACTCGTCTAACCTTGTAAGCATTGGCATTTGTTGTCCACACAGAGAACTCATTGTTGCGGATGCCCCTTTGCTTCGACGGTTGATTGTTGATTGTCTGGTTGACGACTGTTCGATAACCGTTGTCTCTGCACCTAAACTGGAGACGTTGGGTGAATTCGTGTTTGTGTCTCCCTCGAAGTGTCTTGAGGTACTGACTTTCCTTAATACTGGAACAGAGCTGTACTTGTTCCGATGTTTGTTCTATTAATTTGATGGTCTATGTTCTATTCTTCATGCAGAGTCAGGACTTGGAGGTAACCGCTGTCTCTGCGTCTGAACCGTATCCATGTCGTCTCACGTGTCTTGAGGTATTGAGTTTTTATGATACTTCCAGCTTAACTTTATTTGTGAGGAAACAAGTTTTATTTCATCCAACCTTTATGCTATTAGTTTTGTGATCCATCTTCTGTTAATTTTCATCAAGGGTTTGAAGGCAGTCAGTCTAACAACAATGCGTCAATCTGTCAAGACCTTGCTTATCTACATGTATTATAAGGTGGACACCGTCGTTCAATTGCTGCAATGCTTTCCAAAAATGGAGAACTTGTTTGTCGAGGTGATGATCTTCAGAAATTTGCATTCTGTAGTACTCGTTCCTTTTTGAAATGCTTGTCTTAATTTTGACTGAAATTGATGCACCCATATCTACACATGATTTATTGTTGTATACATCCATATATAGACAAGTCTATGTCTAACTTCTTGTTACAGAGGTGGTAGAACTAATTGTTGCATTTGGTGTTTTGATGGTCTGTATCTCTTTTTATAGATGCTAAGTATTTTCAACCCATCATTTATATTTTATGGATCGTTGATTTCTCGTGGTGAAAAAAACAAATGGCGTCGTAAGTACCGGCAGTTTCTCAAAGATCACGACGTTTGTCTGAAGACAGTATTGCTGGAAGATTATGTTTGCTCTGGGAGTTACGCTGAATTTGCGATGTTCTTTGTTCTTAGTGCAAAGGATCTGGAGACCATGACCATTAAGTTTACCTCCCCTCCCGCAGAGTTCACGGGAGTATTTTACGAAAAGCAACAAAGGGTTCTGGAGTGGCATAGAATTTCTTCTAAACGTGCACGTCTTAGATTATCATCAAGTTGCAGCCACGCGTCCGCATTTAAGAAAGAGGAGTGTTGAATACCTGGATTTGACGGTTCCGTTCAGGTGTGGATGCTGAAATCAGGCCTTGTGTTAGTTGTCCAAGTGTATGGAGTTATTTGTTGTTGCGTTCTTTTGAGCTTGGGTTTTATGTAAACTTTATCAGACAACCGTTGTAGTCTTTGCACCGTGTGTAGGCTTGTCCATTTTTGTGTTGCGTGCAGTCATGAAGGAAATGTGTGGTTTTGCTGCTTTGTACGGGCCGAAGGACCATAAAATGCTGTGGCACCAAGGTTAAGAGACATAAAGTAGATTTAATGTTTTAGTGGAGAGATGCGCGCCGCATGTGTAACCGTGCTGTGTTGTATGTACGATGGTGCCTGTCTTATATATGTACTTGTCATGCACACAATGCATGCACAACCGTGCCTGTCTTGCAGGTAGAGCGGTGCTTCTCAGATGTACCTGCCATACACACTGAGGAGCTGCAGTTGAGCCTTGCACTGATGGAGCTGCATTTGAGCCGCTGCACTGTTTCTGGTCCTCGTACTGTGGTTATAAAAAATGGCTTGTAAGTTTATTTGGTGCAGTTGTAGAAACAAAGCAAATGTAAGCATAACAGATTTTGCTTGTTTAGGTATTTTTATTACTCAGCTGGGAAAATATTATAAGGGCGATAGGTTTGTTTGTAAATGTTTGCAGCCCTTTCTTTATGAAGTTGGATGGTGTAACAATACAACCATGCATCTCTGCTGCGACACAGGAGAGATGAAAAGGGCTGAAAGCATAGAGAGCCACCACAACGGTGAACCAAACCTGTTTTGCGGGGCGTTACGTAGTGCTTCTGGTTACCGCACAACCGAGTTTCTACTCAACAGGCCACACCGAAATGCGTCTCGAGGATTCTAGCCGTGACACTGCAGACTCACAACCATGCTTTTGACCTTGTCCTGGCATCGTGATGTTCGTTCTCTGCTTGAATAACGTGCCTTCCACAGCCACCCTACTGTGCGCGTAGCAAAGGAGCAATGCCAGCTGATAAAGTGCTTTTTCTACTACTAAAAGTGTGGCCCTCGTTGCATGACTTCCATGCGTTTGACAGTGGCTCTTTGGTACAGAACCGTGGTTGCAGAGAGTTCTTGCCCGTGCTTTTAAGGATAGTGCCTCTTGGATCGGTCATCGATTGCCTCACAAAGTAAACAGTCAGGGTTCACATCTGAATCCAATTCTGTTATGTTTCTGTAGTAAACGCACGAATGTGACTCTGCCTAATACTCAAGTATGCCTCCATGGGCTTCTCGTCCATGCCTCTCCGTCTAAACGAGTCGGCGGAATCATTCGGAAAATAGACACAAGCGAACATTACTCTATATAATACCACATGATGCCTTTGTGGATTTGATGCCCGTGTCTACGACCCTTATCACTAAAATACAGAAAGTCACAAACGCACATAACCGTGGCTGCAGAGACCTTATCAAGAAAGAAGCGTGACGCAACTCAGTATGGAACCGTGTCTGTATGGACTTCACATCTGTTCTTTTAAATACAAGGAAATAAGCTTTTAAAATCAGCGTCTCTCATATAGGCAATTCTGTGCTTCATAGAGTAAACGCCCGTGGCTGTGCGTAAGACAAAGGTTCAGCTCCGTGGGCTAGACGCCCGTGCATCTTCGTCTGATCGAGTCTCACAGGCGAGCATGACTCTGTGTAATACCATCGACCATGCGCAATAAACGCATGATTGTGACCCTGCCTATTACTAAAGTATGCCTTCATGGGCTGCTCGTCCGTGCTTCTCCGTCTGAACGAGTCGACTGAATCATTCGGAACACAAACACAAGTGAACATGACTCTATTTAATAACACACGATGCCTTTGTGGATTTGACGCCCGTGGCTGTGACCCTAATGACTGAAACACTGAAACACAGAGAGTGCAAGACCGTGCTTTTAAAAAACGTGCAACAGCGCTGACATCTGCAATTATGTCCCTGCACTATGCCTAACCTTACCTCATGTGCATAACCGTGCTTGCGATGCGTGTCCAACCGTACTTCATGTGCCTTCACGCGGTGCTTCTGTGATGCAAAGATTTCAAACACAACGGGTCATGGTTGTGTTTGCGTTTCTGTTTTACAAATAGATATAGTGCCTGGCAGTAGGTTCCTGGCGTTTCCTGTGAAAGAATTACGCCTTTACGTGCTACTGAAGCACGTGGAATCATGGGCGTGCCTGTGTGGCATGTAGAACAGTGTGCGTCGTATCACTTCACGGCCGTTGTGTGGTTCGTGGCAAACTGTGCGTTTGCCATGGTCGTGCCTGTGTGACAGGTAGAACAGTGCGTCTCGAATCACTTTTCTATGAAGTCGTGATCGTCTGTGTGTTTGCTGACAGACTGTGGTTCACTGAATCATTTGGAACACCAACGCTAGTACAAGCGAACATGACTCTATATAAGACCACATAATGCCTTTGCGGATTTGATGCCCGTTCCTGTGACCCTTATCACTGAAACACAGAAAGTCACAAATGTACATAGCCGTGGCTGCAAAGACTTGAAGCCCTTTTAGTTAATGAAATGTACGGCATGAGCAAAAGACCGTTTAGCCATCGACCGAAATACCGAGTTCGATGTTGGCAAGGTTACAGATTGAGCAAAAAAGGTACGTGCATTGTTTCACCACACCTACGTAAATTCAAACCGGAAAGTGGCGGCAACATCTCACTCCAGCATTGTTTTCAGCACTTACAAGTGAATGGATCCTTTAAATCCAGGTGCTCAACACATGCGTGCCTTAGATCCAAGTTCACATGGTTGCAACTTGGCGACAACCTAAGGCAAGCATGTTTAGAAGCCTTTTTGTCCCACTAAAGCACGTCTTGTTGCTGTTTGTAGAATTCTTCCATGAAGTCTTCCTGAAGAAGAAACTTGATCCTTATAGTCTGCAGCTATGCTGCGTTGAGAATAAATGTCGCAAATCGAATGCTTTTCTCGCACTGAACATAGCTTTCCAGCATCAGTGACTTCAAACGAACGTCATGATGGTGCTTGCAAGAACAGTCGTTCGCTGGACTTTCTTCATTAGAGGCTATTTCCTGAATAAACATGAATATTTGAAATGGTTAAGCTCCATAAAGAGTGATTCTGCTGGGAGAGCAAGTGAAGGAATAATTCTATAACCTCTGTTGTAATAAAAGCTTTTTTTAGTTTTGTCCTACTACTGGTCCATGACTATATACACCTTTGTCCATTACATACAAATGTATGTGACGTTTTTTTGTTGAATGGAGTTCGACACCATGCACGGTATGTGTTTTACAATTTGTGTGAGAAGCATCACCTCGCTATACAAGTTTTCCAAGCTTCGGAAGTGTTCCACCAAGGAAAAGACTGCGTGCAGGTCATAATCACTAGTAGAAAAGAGGGCTTTGGTTCAGGCCAGGTCAGCCCATTAGTCCTTGTTCAGTCCAGAACCGGGACCAATGGGAGCACTGGTCCCGGTTCGTGAGGCCAGGGGCCTGCCGGGCCTCGTGGGGGCATTGGTCCTGGTTCGTCTAGCCCCTTTGGTCCCGGTTGGTGGGACGAACCGGGACCAATGGGCCTCGCTCCTGGCCCACCACCATTGGTCCCAGTTGGTGTCTTGAACCGGGACCACAGGCTGCCCTTTAGTCCCGGTTCATGCCACGAACCGGGACCAATGAGGCGCCTATATATACCCCTCACCCGCGAGCAGAGCACTCCAGTGCTCTGTTTTTCTCTGGCCGGCAAGGGGAGGGCTTTGTGGTGCTCTAGCTCACCTCCTATGCACATGAGGTGTTCAATGAAATGCCCGAGCCACACTAGTTAAGCTTTCTCCTCTCGAAGCTCGACCTCAAAGCTCCATTTTCCTTGAGATTTGTCTAGGTTTAGCGTCCCATTCCCGTCTTCACCGCCGTCGATCGCCAGCGCCGATCTCGTCACCGGCACCACCGTGGTGAGCCTCTTGTTCTTATCTTCTTTCTGAAAGAAAAAATTCTTACTTTAGATAGATACTTGTCTAATTTTCTTACTATTTTATTGCTTGTTATTATATAGTGCGATGGTTTTGGTATCCGCCCCCGTCGGCCCTCGTCATGTCTATGATTCGGATGTGGTATATATTATCTTTATAACTATTGGTTCATTTATTGTTTATGAAAATTATGCCGACCAACGTGACATAGATTTTATTTATGTAGGAGGTATGTGAACCGGAAATTCCAACCAACCCTATTGCCGAGAGGTTAAATTTAGTTGAAGAAGAAAATAATTTCTTGAAGGAAAAAATAAAAGAAAATTGAGGAGGAGAAGATGATATTGGAGTTGCATGTTGCGATGTCGTCGATGACCACAAGATCAAGATGGATGCAATGCGCTTGAAGATTAGAAAGATTAGAAAATATGTCATTCATACCAAGGCTTGGTATCATTATGCTGTTGGATCAATTGTTACCTTGGTTGCGATTATGATCGCATTTGTTTTCGCATTGAAATGTTTTACATAATTTCAATGTATGGTTTAATTAATTAGATGCTCTGGAGAGCTATATGTTGTTAGATGAGAACTATGTATGTACTTTGGTTTTAATGTGATGATGAACTTCTATTAATTTGGTCACTTAATTATCTATTCATGATGTCCTGTAATGGTTACACACTTAATTATATATAATGCACGCAGATGAACCGGCAATGGATGTACGGTGACAGACACACCTCCGAGTACATTAAGGGCGTGCATGATTTTCTCGAAGTGGCTGAGACAAACAAGCAGAATGGTTTTATGTGTTGTCCATGCCCTAAATGTGGGAATACGAAGTCTTACTCTAACCGGAAAATCCTTCACACCCACCTGCTCTACAAGGGTTTCATGCCACACTATAATGTTTGGACGAGGCACGGAGAAATAGGGGTTATGATGGAAGACGGAGAAGAAGAAGAGGACGGTGACAACTATGTGCCCCCTGAATACGGTGATGCTACAACGGGGGAAGCTGTTGAAGATCAAGAGGAACCAGACGATGTGCCCAATGATGCTGCAACGGGGGAAGCTGCTGAAGATCAAGAGGAACCAGTGCCTGATGATGATGATCTCCGCCAGGTCATTGTCGATGCAAGGTCGCAATGCGAAAGTCAAAAGGATAAGCTGAAGTTCGATCGCATGTTAGAGAATCACAAAAAAGGGTTGTACCCCAATTGCGAAGATGGCAACACAAAGCTCGGTACCGTACTGGAATTGCTGCAGTGGAAGGCAGAGAATGTTGTGCCTGACAAAGGATTTGAGAAGCTATTGAAAATATTGAAGAAGAAGCTTCCAAAGGATAACGAATCGCCCGGCAGTACATACGCAACAAAGAAGGTCGTATGCCCTCTAGGATTCGAGGTGCAGAAGATACATGCATGCCCTAATGACTGCATCCTCCACCGCGGTGCGTACAAGGATCTGAATGCATGCCCGGTATGCGGTGCATTGCGGTATAAGATCTGACGAGATGACCCTAGTGATGTTGACGGCGAGCCCCCCAAGAAGAGGGTTCCTGCGAAGGTGATGTGGTATGCTCCTATAATACCACGGTTGAAACGCCTGTTCAGAAACAAAGAGCATGCCAAGTTGATGCGATGGCACAGTGAGGACCGTCAGAAAGACGGGAAGTTGAGAGCACCCGCTGACGGGTCGAAGTGGAGAAAAATCGAGAGAAAGTACTGGGCTGAGTTTGCAGCAGACCCACGGAACGTATGGTTTGGTTTCAGCGCGGATGGCATTAATCCTTTCGGGCAGCAGAGCAGCAATCACAGCACCTGGCCCGTGACTCTATGTATGTATAACCTTCCTCCTTGGATGTGCATGAAGCGGAAGTTCATTATGATGCCAGTTCTCATCCAAGGCCCTAAGCAACCCGGCAACGACATTGATGTGTACCTAAGGCCATTAGTTTAAGAACTTTTACAGCTGTGGAATGGAAACGGTGTACGTACGTGGGATGAGCACAAACATGAGGAATTTAACCTGCACGCGTTGCTGTTTGTAACCATCAACAATTGGCCCGCTCTCAGTAACCTTTCAGGACAGACAAACAAGGGATACCACGCATGCAGGCACTGTTTAGATGACACTGAAAGTATATACCTGGAGAAATGCAGGAAGAATGTGTACCTGGGCCATCGTCGATTTCTTCCGACCAACCATCAATGTCGAAAGAAAGGCAAGCATTTCAAAGGCGAGGCAGATCACCGGAAGAAGCCCGCCATGCGTACCGGTGATCACGTACTTGCTATGGTCAATGATTTACACATAATCTTTGGAAAGGGTCCTGGCAGACTAGCTGTTCCGAATGACGCTGAGGGACACGCACCCATGTGGAAGAAGAAATCTATATTTTGGGACCTACCCTACTAGAAAGACCTAGATGTCCGCTCTTCAATTGACGTGATGCACGTGACGAAGAACCTTTGCGTGAACATGCTTGGCTTCTTGGGCGTGTATGGGAAGACAAAAGATACACCTGAGGCATGGGAGGACCTGCAACGTTTGCACGAAAAAGACGGCATGCCTCCGAAGCAGTATGAAGGTCCCGCCAGCTACGCTCTTACGAAAGAAGGGAAAGAAATCTTCTTTGAATGCCTGCTCAGTATGGAGGTCCCGACTGGCTTCTCGTCAAATATAAAGGGAATAATAAATATGCCAGAGAAAAAGTTCCAGAACCTAAAGTCTCATGACTGCCACGTGATTATGACGCAACTGCTTGCGGTTGCATTGAGGGGGCTTCTACCAGAAAACGTCTGATTAGCCATTGTGAAGCTATGTGCATTGCTCAATGCAATCTCTCAGAAGGTGATCGATCCAGAAATCATACCAAGGCTAAGGAGTGATGTGGCGCAATGTCTTGTCAGTTTCGAGCTGGTGTTCCCACCATCCTTCTTCAATATCATGATGCACGTCCTAGTTCATCTAGTCGACGAGATTGTCATTCTGGGGCCCGTATTTCTACACAATATGTTCCCCTTTGAGAGGTTCCTGGGAGTCCTAAAGAAATATGTCCGTAACCGCGCTAGGCCAGAAGGAAGCATCTCCATGGGCCATCAAACAGAGGATGTCATTGGGTTTTGTGTTGACTTCATTCCTAGACTTAAGAAGATAGGTCTCCCTAAATCGCGGTATGAGGGGAGACTGACTGGAAAAGGCATGCTAGGAGCGGACTCAATAATATGCAGGGATGGGCATTCTTGGTCTCAAGCACACTACACAGTTCTGCAGAACTCTACCTTGGTGACCCCGTATGTCGATGAACACAAGAACAGTCTGCGCTCCAAACACCCGGAGCAGTGCGACAACTGGATTACATGTGAACACATCAGGACTTTCAGTAGTTGGTTGGAAACACGTCTCAGAGGTGACAACACTATTTGTGATGAGCTGTACTCGTTGTCCAGGGGACCATCTTTGACTGTATTGACTTACAAAGGATACGAGATAAATGGGAATACATTTTACAC
The DNA here is from genome assembly GCF_018294505.1 of Triticum aestivum. Taxonomy (NCBI): domain Eukaryota; kingdom Viridiplantae; phylum Streptophyta; class Magnoliopsida; order Poales; family Poaceae; genus Triticum; species Triticum aestivum. The sequence goes on along the minus strand of NC_057811.1, from coordinate 44,939,773 downwards.
GATCGCCTAAGATCAAAAGAGCACCAACCAAACCAGTGGTGTCCGCTTTAATGCAGCAACCGAGAGGGGAAAGGACACATATTATGGTTACATAGTGGACATATGGGAACTTGACTATGGACATGATTTTATGGTCCCTTTGTTTAAGTGCAAATGGGTCAATTTGTTAGGAGGCGGGGTACAGGTAGACCCACAGTACGGAATGACAACAGTGGATCTGAAAAATCTTGGGTACACTGACGAACCGTTCGTCCTATCCAATGATGTGGCACAGGTTATCGATGTGAAGGACATGTCTACCAAACCGAGAAAAAGAAAAGATAAGGAAGCGAATACATCATACGATGAGCCAAAGCGCCACATAGTTCTTTCAGGAAAAAGGGACATCGTGGGAGTGGAGGGCAAGACAGACATGTCTGAAGATTATGAAAAGTTTCATGAAATTCCTCCCTTCAAAGTCATGGATGACCCAAGAATCCTGATAAACGATGAAGAATATCCATGGTTACGGCGCAATAAGCAAATGACACAAGCGAAGAAAAAGTGAAGACTTTCTCCCGCAACTATTATGATGATACCATGCCAACTTTGTAACAGACGAGTATGATACCATTGTCCGTTTTGTACACGAAGTGCATCCAGTTTTTGCCGTAACCCTCTCAACTTTCTTGCACATGCTATGTGGATGAAATGATGATACCATGCCAACTTTCAACCTTTTCAGAGTTCATTTGAAATGCTTTTCAATTTTAGGGTCTTATAGCTCAAAATAATCAGTAAATGCATGAAAAATGGTGCATGAAAAATAACAAATAAAATAAATAAGTAATTAGAAACAAAATAATATAAACTTTAATAAAATATATAATTACAAACAAAATAAAATAAACTTTAATAACATAAATAAAATTTATGAAACTAAAATTATCTAAGTATTTTCTGTTCAAAACATTATAAGCAACCTCTAGTATTGTTGAAACTAAAATTATATAAAATTGCTGCAACTAAAATTATCGAAGTATTTTCTGTTCAAAATCATTGAAAGCAAAAAGAATTTTCATAATTTTTGTTAGAAACTTTAATAGCAAAAAGAATTATCATAAAGTAAAATAAATAAGTAATTAGAAACAAAATAAAATAAAATAAATAAGTTTTTTGTTGTAAGTAGAAACAAAACAAAATAAATAAAGCAAAAAAGAAAACAAAAAAACAGGCAAAAAGTAAAAAATATGCCACCTACTGGGCCACCACGGCCTGAATACGACTAGAAACCCATCGATGGGCCAGGATTCAGGCCCGCAGAAGGCCCAGTAGGCCCATCAGGCATAGCAGTGACAATTAGGCCCATAAGCCTGCAATGGAGAGGAGCTCGAGAGGGGAGCGGAAGTGGGGCTTATAAACCACTGCGCGCCCCTCTCAACTAGCGAGGTGGGACTAAACTTTCGACGCGGGCGCAACAGCACAAGGCCTTTGGTCCCGGTTAATGGCACCAACCGGGACTAAAGGGGTGCATTGGTACCGATTGGTGGCACTAACCGGTACCAATGCCCCCCCTTTAGTCCCGGTTGGTGCCATCAACCGGGACCAAAGGCCGCCGCTTCCCGCCCTTTGGGCTGCTGAAAAGAGACCTTTGGTCCCGGTTGGTGGCACCAACCGGGACTAAAAGGGCATTGGTGTCGGTTGCTGCCATGAACCGATACCAATGCTCTCCGTATATAAGCAGGACTTGTAAATTTTTCAGTTTCATCGAACATTTGCCCCCCGACGACGCCGAACTCATCGACGCCGCCAGGCTGCCCGTGCTTGCCGTCGCCGCCCCGCGCCCTTGCTGCCCGTGCTCGCTGACACCGCCACGCTGCCCGTGCTCGCCGTCGCCGCCCCGCCGCCCACTCCTCGTCACCGCCCACTCCTCGTCGCCGTCGCCCCACGCCGTTGCCCTGCCCCGATGCACCGCCCCGGCCCGAGCCCCTGCCCCGACGCCGCCCCACGCCCCCGGCCTGCCCCGACCACACGCCGCCGCCACGTTCGGTCCGGCCGCCGGCCTTCCTCTCTGTTTTTTTCATATATATGATATTTTGTTTTCAGATTTTTTGTTCATATATATGATGATTTGTTTTTTGCATTTTTATAAAAATGTATATATGTATGTATGTTCTCTGTGCATATAAAAGTTCGATTTTTAGTACATTTGGGTACATTTTAGGTTAGTTTCATTTTTAGAAAAGTTTTATATATTTAGGAAAAGAAGGAAGAGAAGGAAGAAGGAAGAAGAAGAAAAAGAAAAAGTATTATATATTACAAAAGTTACATTTTTAGAAAAGTATTATATATCTAGCTAGGAAGATAATGAAGAAGAAGAAAAAGAAGGAGAGGAAAAAGGAAAATAAGAAGAAGAAAAAATAAGAAAAAGAAGATGAGAAGAAGAAAGGAATAGAGGAGAAGAAGAGAAAATAGAATATTTCTATTTTCTCTTCTTCTCCTCTATTCCTTTCTTCTTCTCCTCTTTTTTTTCTTCTTTTTTTCTTCAATCTTCTCCTCTATTAATATCTTCTTCTCCTTTTTTATTTCTTCTTCGTCTTCTTATTTTTTATCGGATATGTCATTGTCGATATACCCCGTGTCCCGATAACTTCAACACGAGGGGGGGTTCGACCTACCCCCTCCCCGATAACATTATTTTCCCATGTATGTATGTCATCGTTGTCGATATAACCCCCTCCCGGATAACTTCGATCGTGATAACTTATACCACGGGAGAACCCCCCGGCCCTCTCGCTCGACCAAAACTCTCGAGGACACCCAAACCCTAGGAAAAAACGATGTCAGTCTCCTACCCCCTCCCGCCGCGCCCCTACCCTTGAAGCATTGCCGAGGCCACCCCAAACCCGGAATAAGCTAGGTCTACATTTGCACTAATATATCCACCTGCTGTCATGTTTGTGTAATAATTGCCAGGTTGTAATATTTGCAGAAACAATGGAGCACGAACGAGACGAGGAAGCAGAAGAGGTGTTGGGGGACATAATCTTAGCCGGAGGTGATGTCTTGTCGTATCTTAACGACAATGATGGTCTAGAAGAACAGGGTGAAGAAGCGGGCTACGGTGATCGAAGAGTGGAGGAGGAAAGACATGATTATGATGGCTCCGGTGACCCAATGCTGGTGCAAGAAGGAGCCCGTGGTGACGGCTCCGGTGACCGAACAGAGTCCGGCCAGGTAAATATATTAGTTAAGCCTGTGCTGACTAGCTAATTGATGCATTCATTGTTTTGGTATGTACACATATTAATTAACTCTCGTCTTTCTTCTTTTTTCTAGCCCTCCGGATCGAGCACAACTTCGGTAAAGAGACGAGGCCCGAAGAGAAAGTTGCGCTCGGATGAAAGGTTTGAGATCACAGCAATCGCGCGCGACGGCCAACCGATTGAACCCATCCGGACAAAGGAAGCATTTGCTGCTCAGTGCGGGGTTCTTGTTAGGGACAAGATCCCGATCAGCATCCACCAATGGTATAAGCCTAAGAAGGAAGACCCTGAGGTGTCTTATGTCAATGATATGCAGAAAGATGATCTTTGGACTGAGCTGAAGGCAAATTTCACCCTACCGCCAGAGGAGGATCCGGAGAAGCCAGTTAAAGAGCAATTAATCAAGTCTCATGCTCTTAAGAAGATGGCAGACCTATTCAGGAGGTGGAAGAATGAGCTGAAAACGTTTGTCGACAAAGAAGAGACACCAGAATTCATCGGCAAATATGAGAAGATCAGAGATCACTGGCCCGCATTTGTGGCCCACAAGACATCGGAAAAGAGTAAGAAGTTGTCAGCGACAAACAAGAAAAATGCTGCGAAGAAGAAGCTTCACCATCGCACGGGGTCAGGTGGCTACCTCAAAGCCCGGCCTAAGTGGGCCAAGGCTGAGAATGATCTGCTTGATAAAGGGATCGAACCAGAGACAATGAACTGGCCAGACCGTTGCCGGACTTGGTTCTTCGGGGCTGGCGGAACCTTGGACCCTGTATCAGGGAAGTGCGTTTGGACGGACGAGCTTTTGAGAATACCAGTCAAGAGGCTTCAGCACTATATCGATGCAGCGCAGCAAGGGACGTTCGTTCCAGACAAAGAGAACGACGAGCTCACAATGGCCCTCGGGAATCCTGAGCACCCTGGACGGACACGAGGCACGCCAGGCTCCGTTCCGTGGAAGGCTGGTTTTCCGGACGCAGGCGATTACAAAAGCCAGGAGAGGAGGAAAAAAGTGGAGCAGACCCAAATTCAGAAGCTGCACAAAAGGGTTCAAGCGCTAGAGGAACGAGACGTAGCTCGCAGCAATCGACCTACCGAAACTACCCCCGAAGCTACCCCGCCATCTCAGCGGAGAAGCAGCGTGGCTTCCACCGAGCTGCTTCAGCCAGAGCATGTCTTGACGGCTCCTACTAGCTACCCCGTGGATGCTATCACGTAGTCTCAACATTGCCACCTTATGAGGCAATGGCAGAACTTCAAAGTCAAGGCAGTTGTCGGCTCCGTTCGACCTCCTGAACCCGGCGCAACTTTTCACTGTCGTCCGATTCCAGAAGGATATGCTAGGGTGACGGTGGATGAAATAACGAAGGGATTTGAGGACCTCCGGCTTGACCACCCTACCGGTGAAGGGGAGACTCGGCTGGGTTCTGCTCTGAAGACTACATGCCTATGGCGGAAGGAGCTCATCAACCTTCCGAACTAGACGCCACCGGTGATTAAGGGCACTCCGCCTCCTCCTCCGGTAAGTGATCAGGGCACTCAGCCTCCTTCTCCGACGCGTGGCGGCACTCCGTCTCCTCCTCCGGCGAGTGATCAGGGCACTCAGCCTCCTTCTCCGCGCGTGGCGGCACTCCGCCTCCTTCTCCGCCTGCGCCGGCGCGCCCGAGCAGCCAGCCTCCTTCTTCTCCGCCTCGTCAGCAAGGGCGGAAGAGACCCGCCGCCGCTTCGGCTGCTCCGGCGCGTCGTAGTCCTTCTCCTCCGCCTCGTAAGCAAGGAAAGAAGACAGCCGCAGCCGCTCCGTCTGCTCTGCCGGCGTCTAGCAGTACAACCATAGGCGGGAGGCAATACAGATTCGGTCCTTCTATGAAGACTCCAGAGAGGTTACCATATGAGAGGACCGAGGAGGAAACCACGAAGATCGTGCGAGCCGAAGTGAAGAACTTCTTTGAAGGGGTGAAAGCAAAGAAACATCCACCTCCGGAGGAGAAGGTAGATCCGGTGAAAACGAAGCGCACTCTGGCTGCCCTGACAAAACCACCAAAGTCTCCGCCGAAAGGCAACTATGAGCGCATTATTGCAAAGACATTTGTCGAAGTGGAGCGGTCGGGAAGTACTGTCAGTGATCAAAGGTTAAAAGAACGACGAGCTGGGAAAAAATTGCCCAGCTCGGCGAACAAGCGAACCAATCGTGCCCCCCGCTCAAGGTGTCTAGCGACATCGTCGCTAATGATCCGAGGATGGTGCCCGGTTATAGCAATCTTGGAGATTACCTGCCCAACAATGTACATTATGATTTCTTGGAGGTGGACGAACACAAATACCATTACGGGAAGCCTCTCGTCAAAGATGAAAGATCTCTAACAACGATGATGCGAAGATTACATGATTGGTACATGAAAACCTGCAGAGAGTCTGGGGGGAGGAATACTTTGACGCTGAGAGTTAAAGAGGAGCATGACCTCGTTGGAATTGAACTGTTGAATGTTCCATTTGAGGAGTTCTTCCAGTTTTTCAATCAAAAGGCCCTCGATAAATCAACGGTCACTTGCTACTGTCTGTAAGTAGTACTACTTCTGTCATTAAGTCTCTCTATATAGGTCAGCTCTTTCATTGCATGTATTTATAATTATCCTCACTATATTATGCAGATTGAAGATCGCCGAATTGAAGAAAAGACAAATCGGTGATATTGGATTCATTAACACAAATCTCATAGATGCAACTGAGGTTAAATATCATGCCGAAAATACCGAGGCCAACTTGCTACGATCGTTGGTAATAAATGAAAACAAAGATATAATACTCTTTCCTTACAACTTCAAGTGAGTGTTACTGTCTTGTGCATATTCGGTTTCCCTTATTAGTCCAGGTTATAGTAATGTAATTGATGACTTATGCATGCGTGCGCAGCTTCCACTATATTCTCCTAGAGATTAAGCTTGAGCAGGGAGTAGTAACCGTCTTAGACTCAAGACGAAAAGATCCCCAAGACTATGCGGACATGACTCAAATGCTCGAGAAGTAAGTTAAATCGATCATTATCCACCATATCAGCAACTTTGTTCATTTCCTGATATCAAGTAATTGTTTTCCTTGCTTGGCAGGGTTTGGAGAAAATTCAGCAAAAAAGCTCCGGGACTGCCGAAGAACCTGCAATCTAGACACCCGAAAGTAAGTACTATAGTAGCATGTTCCGCGCATCTCCTAGTGATTCAAGCGCTAGTTTCATTAATACCATTTAGCCTGCTTGCTTATCAGTTTGATTGACCTCTATTTCTTGTAAAGTGGTTGTGGCAGGAACAAGGGAATGATTTCTGTGGATACTACGTTTGCGAGTCCATCCGCCACACGACTTGTGAGCGGGGCTACTCTGACGAACAATATGAAGTGCGTAAGCAATAATATTCACAATTTGTGTTGAGTTTCATTTATTCATATATATATATATATATATATATATATATATATATATATATATATATATATATATATATATGTATTGACCCCCTTCTTCAAATTAGATCTTTCGGATGCGGGATGAACTCCTAGCACCAGATCGAATGCGAGCAATTCAAGAGGAATTGGCGGCATTCTTCCTTGACCACGTGATCGCTGAAAACGGAGAATACTATGTGGACCTTGTGTTCATATATAATTAGGAGATTATATTGTAAGAGATAATTATTGTATATATGTAGCCGGTAGTGTCGGATAGATATACGAGAACTTGTTGTTCAACCAATCTCTCGGAGAAGGAGAGGTGGTCGATATCACTTCTCTCTGTATGCATATGTTCATGACGATCTTCTGTTTCCTTCATTTGCTTACTAGGTAGCGTGTCTAGTCCTCTCTATACGTATATACTACGTAGCGTCGACCAAGCACGGAGATAAGAGAGGACACTTCTCCATATTAATTAGCTAGCTAACACAATATATGAAACACCTAAATTAACCCCCCAAAACCCCCACCCCCCCCCCTTTCAAAAAAAACAAAAACCCCAGCCCCTGAAATGCTGACGCGTGGATGCCTATTGGTCCCGGATAGTGCCACCAACCGGGACCAAAGGCCCTCCTGCCTGGGCTCGCCGCACCGGCCACGTGGAGGCCCATCTGTCCCGGTTCATGTAAGAACCGGGACTAAAGGGCTAGGGCATTAGTAACGACCCTTTAGTCCCGGTTCAAAAACCGGGACAAAAGGCCCTTACCAACCGGGACAGATGGCCCTTTTTCTACTAGTGAATCCATGCTGATAGACAACGTCTTAATAGAATGAACCTATGTGGATGTGCTGACTGTCGGCAAACACTTCATGTAGAATAAAACATAATATTAGTAGAGTAAAGGTTGAATTGCATGGAACTTGTTCGTACCAATGAATGGAGGTGAAAGTATTGTTGAAAGTCAGTACCTGAATAATTATACGGTCATTTGTGACGCCGGATTCATAGAAAATATTAGATAATTTGCCCATGACCTGCAGTTTAGGTGCAGAGGTGATAACTATCCGCAACTTTTTGCAATCACCATCACAAAGCAACCGTTGAAGTGAGGAGGCATCTTCTATAACAATTTTCCCATAGTAACCAGAAATGCCGATGCTTATAAGGTTAGGTGAGTTTATTCTGATGCAATGGTGCCTGACTGTCCAAACAAGCTGCAGAGACTCAAGTGTAGGAGAAGTAGAGCTGATGATGCTTTGTAATGAGACGTCTAATACATCAACATCTACTAGCGAGAGTCTCCTGAGCAGTGGTAGTTTAAGCACCCGTACATAATTGTCTGGTAACTTGCAAAGATCAAAGGCGATGGTTTGGAGAGAGGAGGAAATTTGAGGGTTTAATGCTGGTGGTGATAGCATGAGCGGAGGGCATGAGAATGGCCCTATATCATGTTGTCTCAAGCATGGTGGGAACAGGTAGTAAAACTTGAGCACATGGAGATTGTTCAGTCTTGGGGATCGAAGCCAGTCGTCGACCGTGGAGTGCCTGCAGTCGAGGTAGGACGCCGGAATGCAGGGGCGGCGAACTGCACTGTGACGCCCAGAGAGGATGGCCTCTGGAAGGTATGAATCATCATAGGAATTATCTTCACCGACATGTTCTCCTCTAAAAAAAGTTCCAGTGTATGTTACGCGGACGAGTTCCTCCGGTGTGGCGGAGTTCGCGGTGACCAACTCGAAATGTACTTGATCTAGAGGGTTAAAAAGACGTGGGGCAGGCATCTCACGGCAGTCCAGATTCAGAGGAGCGGCGCGCCAAACAGGGCGCCACTGACGTGCGAGGATTTGAGTGCGAACGCCTTCCTTAGTGGACAGACGGGATATGATCTCACCGAGGACACCGTCCGGGAGGTCGCTGATGCGGTCGGGACCAGACTGCTCTTCTTGATCCTCGGATCCAGTAGGCGTACCCTCGCTGCTTCCATCCGCTACCGCCAAACCACTAGAGGAAGGCGTCGCCGGTGGCGCGAGCCCCGCCCTCTTGGTGCTCGGGGCACCGGAGTTGACCTCCATCTCCGTTTTCATTGCTGGGATCGCGCCGCCTGCGAGCGCCGCTTTATGTGGCGTGGATCTGGACAGTCCAAGAAAGAGGGTGTGGCTAGGATTTTGAGACGCCATCCGTCCGCCTTAAATAGCCGGAGCCTGGCCTCTGGCGACGAGCCAGACCGGCGTCACCCGAGGAGACGTCCGTCGGACCCTTGGGTTTCCGTGGCTTCGCCACATGGCGTTCACACCCGAATACGTGGAGACGCCCGTCGAAACGTTGTGTTTGCGCAATCAACACACGAACGTGGCTCCGCACAAAACACAAGCATGCCTCCATTGCCATCCCGACGGTGCCTGTCCTGGTAACATAGTCAACGGATGCATTTGGAACACAAAGAGACACCAAGGTGACTCTGGATAATTACACGTCATGCGTTTGTGAGTTTGACAACCGTGCCTGTGACCTGAAACAATGACACACAAAAAGTCGTCTTCGTGCGTAAAGGATCATGACGCTACTAAACATACAAAGTCGCCTTTCGTGCATTTGAGTTAAAAAGCTTACAACGAAAACAATTGTAACAAGGACAGTCGTCCGATTCTACTAGGTTTTCATAATAAACGCACAAACGTGACTCCGGGTAGGAACGAACCATGCCGCCGTGGGCTGGATGTCCGTGCCTCTCCTTTTGACCGAGTTGTTGGGGAACGTAGTAATTTCAAAAAATTTCCTACGCACACGCAAGATCATGGTGATGCATAGCAACGAGAGGGGAGAGTGTTGTCCACGTACCCTCGTAGACCGATAGCGAAAGCGTTATCACAACGCGGTTGATGTAGTCGTACGTCTTCACGATCCGACCGATCAAGTACCAAACGCACGGCACCTCCGAAGTTCTACACACGTTCAGCTCGATGACGTCCCTCGAACTCCGATCCAGCCGAGTGTTGAGGGAGAGTTTCGTCAGCACAACGGCGTGGTGACGATGATGATGTTCCACCGACGCAGGGGCTTCGCCTAAGCTCCGCAACGGTATTATTGAGGTGTAATTTGGTGGAGGGGGGCACCGCACACGGCTAAGAGATCTCAAGGATCAATTGTTGTGTCTCTGGGGTGCCCCCCTGCCCCCGTATATAAAGGAGCAAGGGGGAGGCAGCCGGCCAAGGGGAGAGGCGCGCCATAGGGGGGAGTCCTACTCCCACCAGGAGTAGGACTCCTCCCTTCCTTGTGGGAGTAGGAGAAGGGAAGGGGGAAGGAGAAAGAAGGAAGGGTGCGCCCCCCTTCCCTAGTCCAATTCGGACCAGACCATGGGGAGGGGTGCGGCCACGTTTTGAGGCCTTTCTCTCCTTTCCCGTATGGCCCATTAAGGCCCAATACGAATTCCCGTAACTCTCCGGTACTCCGAAAAATACCCGAATCACTCGGAACCTTTCCGAAGTACGAATATAGTCGTCCAATATATCGATCTTTATGTCTCGGCCATTTCGAGACTCCTCGTCATGTCCCCGATCTCATCCGGGACTCCGAACTCCTTCGGTACATCAAAACTCAATAAAACTGTCATCGTAACGTTAAGCGTGCGGACCCTACGGGTTCGAGAACTATGTAGACATGACCGAGACACGTCTCCGGTCAATAACCAATAGCGGGACCTGGATGCCCATATTGGCTCCCACATATTCTACGAAGATCTTTATCGGTCAGACCGCATAACAACATACGTTGTTCCCTTTGTCACCGGTATGTTACTTGCCCGAGATTTGATCGTCGGTATCTCGATACCTAGTTCAATCTCGTTACCGGCAAGTCTCTTTACTCGTTCCGTAACACATCATCCCGCAACTAACTCATTAGTCACAATGCTTGCAAGGCTTATAGTGATGTGCATTACCGAGTGGGCCCAGAGATACCTCTCCGACAATTGGAGTGACAAATCCTAATCTCGAAATACGCCAACCCAACAAGTACCTTTGGAGACACCTGTAGAGCACCTTTATAATCACCCATTTACGTTGTGACGTTTGGTAGCACACAAAGTGTTCCTCCGGTAAACGGGAGTTGCATAATCTCATAGTCATAGGAACATGTATAAGTCATGAAGAAAGCAATAGCAACATACTAAACGATCGAGTGCTAAGCTAACGGAATGGGTCAAGTCAATCACGTCATTCTCCTAATGAGGTGATCCCGTTAATCAAATGACAACTCATGTCTATGGCTAGGAAACATAACCATCTTTGATTAACGAGCTAGTCAAGTAGAGGCATACTAGTGACACTCTGTTTGTCTATGTATTCACACATGTATTATGTTTCCGGTTAATACAATTCTAGCATGAATAATTAACATTTATCATGATATAAGGAAATAAATAATACTTTATTATTGCCTCTAGGGCATATTTCCTTCAGTCTCCCACTTGCACTAGAGTCAATAATCTAGTTCACATCGCCATGTGATTTAACATCAATAATTCACATCACCATGTGATTAACACCCATAGTTCACATCTCTATGTGACCAACACTCAAAGGGTTTACTAGAGTCAATAATCTAGTTCACATCGCTATGTGATTAACACCCAAAGAGTACTAAGGTGTGATCATGTTTTGATTGTGAGATAATTTTAGTCAACGGGTCTGTCACATTCAGATCCGTAAGTATTTTGCAAATTTCTATGTCTACAATGCTCTGCACGGAGCTACTCTAGCTAATTGCTCCCACTTTCAATATGTATCTAGACCGAGACTTAGAGTCATCTAGATTTAGTGTCAAAACTTGCATCGACGTAACCCTTTACGACGAACCTTTTGTCACTTCCATAATCGAGAAACATATCCTTATTCCACTAAGGATAATTTTGACCGCTGTCCAGTGATCTACTCCTAGATCACTATTGTACTCCCTTGCCAAAATCAGTGTAGGGTATACAATAGATCTGGTACACAGCATGGCATACTTTATAGAACCTATGGCCAAGGCATAGGGAATGACTTTCATTCTCTTTCTATCTTCTGCCGTGGTCGGGTTTTGAGTCTTACTCAATTTCACACCTTGTAACACAGGCAAGAACTCTTTCTTTGACTGTTCTATTTTGAACTACTTCAAAATCTTGTTAAGGTATGTACTCATTGAAAAAACTTATCAAGCGTCTTGATCTATCTCTATAGATCTTGATGCTCAATATGTAAGCAGCTTCACCGAGGTCTTTCTTTGAAAAACTCCTTTCAAACACTCCTTTATGCTTTGCAGAATAATTCTACATTATTTCCGATCAACAATATGTCATTCACATATACTTATCAGAAATGCTGTAGTGCTCCCACTCACTTTCTTGTAAATACAGGCTTCACCGCAAGTCTGTATAAAACTATATCCTTTGATCAACTTATCAAAGTGTATATTCCAACTCCGAGATGCTTGCACCAGTCCATAGATGGATCGCTGGAGCTTGCATATTTTGTTAGCACCTTTAGGATTGACAAAACCTTCTGGTTGCATCATATACAACTCTTCTTTAATAAATCCATTAAGGAATGCAGTTTTGTTTATCCATTTGCCAGATTTCATAAAATGCGGCAATTGCTAACATGATTCGGACAGACTTAAGCATAGATACGAGTGAGAAACTCTCATCGTAGTCAACATCTTGAACTTGTCGAAAACCTTTTTGCGACAATTCTAGCTTTGTAGATAGTGACACTACTATCAGCGTCCGTCTTCCTCTTGAAGATCCATTTAATCTCAATGGCTCGCCGATCATTGGGCAAGTCAATCAAAGTCCATACTTTGTTCTCATACATGGATCTCATCTCAGATTTCATGGCCTCAAGCCATTTTGCGGAATCTGGGCTCACCATCGCTTCTTCATAGTTCGTAGGTTTGTCATGGTCTAGTAACATAACCTCCAGAACAGGATTACCGTACCACTCTGGTGCGGATCTTACTCTGGTTGACCTACAAGGTTTAGTAACAACTTGATCTGAAGTTTCATGATCATCATCATTAACTTCCTCACTAATTGGTATAGGCGTCATAGGAACCGTTTCTTGTGATGAACTACTTTCCAATAAGGGAGCAGGTACAGTTACCTTATCAAGTTCTACTTTCCTCCCACTCACTTCTTTCGAGAGAAACTCCTTCTCTAGAAAGGATCCATTCCTAGCAACGAATGTCTTGCCTTCGGATCTGTGATAGAAGGTGTACCCAACTGTCTCCTTTGGGTATCCTATGAAGACACATTTCTCCGATTTGGGTTTGAGCTTATCAGGATGAAACTTTTTCACATGAGCATCGCAACCCCAAACTTTAAGAAACGACAACTTTCGTTTCTTGCTAAACCATAGTTCATAAGGCGTCGTCTTAACGGATTTTGATGGTGCCCTATTTAACGTGAATGCAGCTGCCTCTAATGCATAACCCCAAAACGATAGTGGTAGATCGGTAAGATTCATCATATATCGCACCATATCTAATAAAGTACGATTACGACGTTCGGACACACCATTACACCGTGGTGTTCCAGGTGGCGTGAATTTGTGAAATTATTCCACATTGTTTTAATCGAAGACCAAACTCATAACTCAAATATTTGTCTCCGCGATCAAATCATAGAAACCTTATTTTCTCGTCACGATGATTTTCTACTTCACTCTGAAATTCTTTGAACTTTTCAAATGCTTCAGACTTATGTTTCATCAAGTAGATATACCCATATCTGCTCAAATCATCTGTGAAGGTCAGAAAATAATGATACCTGCTACGAGCCTCAATATTCATCGGACCACATACATCTGTATGTATGATTTCCAACAAATCCGTTGCTCTCTCCATAGTTCCGGAGAACGGCGTTTTTAGTCATCTTGCCCATGAGGCATGGTTCGCAAGCATCAAGTGATTCATAATCAAGTGATTCCAAAATCCCATCAGTATGGAGTTTCTTCATGCGCTTTACACCAATATGACCTAAACGGCAGTGCCACAAATAAGTTGCACTATCATTATTAACTTTGCATCTTTTGGCTTCATTATTATGAATATGTGTATCACTACGATCGTGATCCAACAAACCATTTTCGTTGGTGTGTATGACCATAGAAGGTTTTTATTCATGTAAACAGAACAACAATTGTTCTCTAACTTAAATGAATAACCGTATTGCAATAAACATGATCAAATCATATTCATACTCAACGCAAACACCAAATAACACTTATTTAGTTTCAACACTAATCCCGAAAGTATAGGGAGTGTGCGATGATGATCATATCAATCTTGGAACTGCTTCCAACACACATCGTCATCTCGCCTTTTACTAGTCTCTGTTTATTCTGCTACTCCCGTTTTCGAGTTACTACTCTTTAGCAACTGAACCAGTATCAAATACTGAGGAGTTGCTATAAACACTAGTAAGTACACATCAATAACATGTATATCCAATATACCTTTGTTCACTTTGCCATCTTTCTTATCCACCAAATACTTGGGGTAGTTCCGCTTCCAGTGACCAGTCCCTTTGCAGTAGAAGCACTTAGTCTCAGGCTTAGGTACAGACTTGGGCTTCTTCACTTGAGTAGCAACTTGCTTGCCATTCTTTTGAAGTTCCCCTTCTTCCCTTTGCCCTTTTCTTGTAACTAGTGGTCTTGTCAACCATCAACACTTGAAGTGGTCTCGTCAACCATCAACACTTGATGTTTTTCTTGATTTCTACCTTCGTCGATTTCAGCATCACGAAGAGCTCGGGAATTACTTTCGTCATCCCTTGCATATTATAGTTCATCACGAAGTTCTACTAACTTGGTGATGGTGACTAGAGAATTCTGCCAATCACTATTTTATCTGGAAGATTAACTCCCACTTGATTCAAGCGATTGTAGTACCCAGACAATCTGAGCACATGCTCACTAGTTGAGCGATTCTCCTCCATCTTTTAGCTATAGAACTTGTTGGAGACTTCATATCTCTCAACTCGGGTATTTGCTTGAAATATTAACTTCAACTCCTGGAACATCTCATATGGTCCATGACGTTCAAAACGTCTTTGAAGTCCCGATGCTAAGCCGTTAAGCATGGTGCACTAAACTATCAAGTAGTCATCATATTGAGCTAGCGAAACGTTCATAACGTCTGCATCTGCTCCTGCAATAGGTCTGTCACCTAGCGGTGCATCAAGGACATAATTCTTCTGTGCAGCAATGAGGATAATCCTCAGATCACGGATCCAATCCGCATCATTTCTACTAACATCTTTCAACATAATTTTTCTCTAGGAACATATCAAAATAAACATAGGGAAGCAACAACGCGAGCTATTGATCTACAACATAATTTGCAAAATACTATCAGGACTAAGTTCATGATAAATTTAAGTTCAATTAATCATATTACTTAAGAACTCCCACTTAGATAGACATCCCTCTAATCCTCTAAGTGATCACGTGATCCATATCAACTAAACCATGTCCGATTAACACGTGAGATGGAGTAGTTTCAATGGTGAACATCACTATGTTGATCATATCTACTATATGATTCACGCTCGACCTTTCGGTCTCTGTGTTCCGAGGCCATATCTGTATATGCTAGGCTCGTCAAGTTTAACCTGAGTATTCCGCGTGTGCAACTGTTTTGCACCCGTTGTATTTGAACGTAGAGCCTATCACACCCGATTAACACGTAGTGTCTCAGCACGAAGAACTTTTGCAACGGTGCATACTCAGGGAGAACACTTATACTTTGATAATTTAGTGAAGGATCATCTTATAATGCTACCGTCAAACAAAGCAAGATAAGATGCATAAAGGATTAACATCACATGCAATCAATATAAGTGATATGATATGGCCATCATCATCTTGTGCTTGTGATCTCCATCTCCGAAGCACCGTGCTTGTGATCTCCATCTCCGAAGCACCGTCATGATCACCATCATCACCGCCTCGATACCTTGATCTCCATCGTAGTATCGTTGTCGTCTCGCCAACTTATTGCTTTTACGACTATCGCTACCGCTTAGTGATAAAGTAAAACTATTACATGGCGATTGCATCTCATACAATAAAGCGACAACCATATGGCTCCTGCCAGTTGCCGATAACTCGGTTACAAAATATGATCATCTCATACAACACATTATATCACATCATGTCTTGACCATATCACATCACAACATGCCCTGCAAAAACAAGTTAGACGTCCTCTACTTTGTTGTTGCAAGTTATATGTGGCTGCTACGGGCTTAGCAAGAACCGTTCTTACCTACGCATCAAAACCACAACGATAGTTTGTCAAGTTGGTGCTGTTTTAACCTTCGCAAGGACCGGGCGTAGCCACACTCGGTTCAACTAAAGTGAGAGAGACAGACACCCGCCAGTCACCTTTAAGCAGCGAGTGCTCCAAACGGTGAAACCAGTCTCGCGTAAGCGTACGCGTAATGTCGGTCCGGGCCGCTTCATCTCACAATACCGCTGAACCAAAGTATGACATGCTGGTAAGCAGTATGACTTATATCGCCCACAACTCACTTGTGTTCTACTCGTGCATAGCATCAACGCATAAAACCAGGCTCTGATACCACTATTGGGGAACGTAGTAATTTCAAAAAAATTCCTACGCACACGCAAGATCATGGTGATGCATAGCAACGAGAGGGGAGAGTGTTGTCCACGTACCCTCGTAGACCGACAGCGGAAGCGTTATCACAACGCGGTTGATGTAGTCGTACGTCTTCACGATCCGACCGATCAAGTACCGAACGCACGGCACCTCCGAAGTTCTACACACGTTCAGCTCGATGACGTCCCTCGAACTCCGATCCAGCCGAGTGTTGAGGGAGGGTTTTGTCAGCACGACGGCATGGTGACAATGATGATGTTCCACCGACGCAGGGGCTTCGCCTAAGCTCCGCAACGGTATTATCGAGGTGTAATTTGGTGGAGGGGGGCACCGCACACGGCTAAGAGATCTCAAGGATCAATTGTTGTGTCTCTGGGGTGCCCCCCTACCCCCGTATATAAAGGAGCAAGGGGGAGGCAGCCGGCCAAGGGGAGAGGCGCGCCATAGGGGGGAGTCCTACTCCCACCGGGAGTAGGACTCCTCCTTTCCTTGTGGGAGTAGGAGAAGGGAAGGGGGAAGGAGAAAGAAGGAAGGGTGCGCCCCCCTTCCCTAGTCCAATTCGGATCAGACCATGGGGAGGGGTGCGGCCACCTTTTGAGGCCTTTCTCTCCTTTCCCGTATGGCCCATTAAGGCCCAATACGAATTCCCGTAACTCTCCGGTACTCCGAAAAATACCCGAATCACTCGGAACCTTTCCGAAGTCCGAATATAGTCGTCCAATATATCGATCTTTACGTCTCGGCCATTTCGAGACTCCTCGTCATGTCCCCGATCTCATCCGGGACTCCGAACTCGTTCGATACATCAAAACTCAATAAAACTGTCATCGTAACATTAAGCGTGCGGACCCTACGGGTTCGAGAACTATGTAGACATGACCGAGACACGTCTCCGGTCAATAACCAATAGCAGGACCTGGATGCCCATATTGGCTCCATCATATTCTACAAAGATCTTTATCGGTCAGACCGCATAACAACATACGTTGTTCCCTTTGTCACCGGTATGTTACTTGCCCGAGATTTGATCGTCGGTATCTCGATACCTAGTTCAATCTCGTTACCGGCAAGTCTCTTTACTCGTTCCGTAACACATCATCCCGCAACTAACTCATTAGTCACAATGCTTGCAAGGCTTATAGTGATGTGCATTACCGAGTGGGCCCAGAGATACCTCTCCGACAATTGGAGTGACAAATCCTAATCTCGAAATACGCCAACCCAACAAGTACCTTTGTAGACACCTGTAGAGCACCTTTATAATCACCCATTTACGTTGTGACATTTGGTAGCACACAAAGTGTTCCTCCGGTAAACGGGAGTTGCATAATCTCATAGTCATAGGAACATGTATAAGTCATGAAGAAAGCAATAGCAACATACTAAACGATCGAGTGGTAAGCTAACGGAATGGGTCAAGTCAATCACGTCATTCTCCTAATGAGGTGATCCCGTTAATGAAATGACAACTCATGTCTATGGCTAGGAAACATAACCATCTTTGATTAACGAGCTAGTCAAGTAGAGGCATACTAGTGACACTCTGTTTGTCTATGTATTCACAAATGTATTATGTTTCCGGCTAATACAATTCTAGCATGAATAATTAACATTTATCATGATATAAGGAAATAAATAATACTTTATTATTGCCTCTAGGGCATATTTCCTTCATGAGTCCACCGACTCATTCGGAACACAATCAGAAAACCTTTGTGTGTGACTCTATATAATAGCACGCCATGCCTTCGAGGGATGTATGCCCGTGCTTGTGACCCTTGACACTAAAACACAGATAGCCACGAACGTCGACGTCTTTATCAAGAAAGAAGCGTGATGCAACTCGGTACTGAACCGTGTATGTATGGACTTAACGTCTATGCTTTTAAATACAAGGAAATGAGCTTTTAAAATTAGCGTCTCTCATATAGGCAATTCCGTGCCTCACAGATTAAACGCCCGTGGCTGTGCGTAAGACAAAGGTTCAGTTCCGTGGGCTAGACGGTCGTGCATCTCCATCTGGTCGAGTCTCACAGGCGAGCATGACTCTATGTAATACCATCGACCATGCGCAATAAACGCATGATTGTGACCCTGTCTAATACTAAAGTATGCCACCATGGGCTTCTCGTCCGTGCCTCTCCGTCTGAATGAGTCGTCTGAATCATTCGGAACCTAAACACAAGCGAGCATGACTCTATATAATACCACACGATGCCTTTGTGGATTTGACACCTGTGCTTGTGACCCTAATGACTGAAACACAGAGAGTCACAAACGTACATAACCGTGGCTGCACAGAGTGCTAGCCCATGCCTTCGTCGGCATCACGTGCGTGCCTCTCTTTCCTACCGAGTCCACCATGCTTCCGGCGTCGAACAGATTCTTCTAGTGAATGTGTGCCGTAAATAATTAAAGCACTGAGGGGCACGCCCGTGCCTGGTCTGCGTGTGCAATAGTGCATTTCATACCTTGAAAGTCGTGGTTTTATTTAATGTTTCAAGCACCCATCTACCATTGACTTGCTACAAGTAGTACTTAACCCGGGCCCTCCTGTCAGAAACAAAAATAGAAAGTAATTAATCTGGACCCCTCCGCTCCTCGTCATGGGTATTTAAGTCGTTTCGTGGATTGACAGGCTAGTCCATTTCTCCAGATCCATCGTCTGTCCAGATCCACGCCACATATAGCGGCGCTCGCAGGCGGCGCGATCCCAGCAATGGAGACGGAGATGGAGGTCTACTCCGGTGCCCCGAGCACCAAGAGGGCGAGGCTCGCGCTACCGGCGACGCCTTCCTCTGGTGGTTTGGCGGTAGCGGCTGGAAGCGGCGAGGGTGCGCCTACTGGATCCGAGGATCAAGAAAAGCAGTCTGGTCCGGACCGCATCATCGACCTCCCGGACGCCATCATCGGTGAGGTGAGCTCCCGTCTGTCCACTAAGGAAGGCGTTCGCACTCAAATCCTCGCACGTCGGTGGCGTCCTTTATGGCGCACCGCTCCTCTGAATCTCGACTGCAGTGAGATCCCTGTCGGTTGTCTTTTTAAGCCCCTAGAAATAGTTCATATCGATGTACTGTCCATGCTCCCCAGTAAGGATGTCATTCCCATTAGATATTTTGGAACTCGGTGTAGCTTTCAACCTGACGTTGATGGTTTGTGCCTTCCGGAAGCCATCCTCTCCGGTCATGGGGGCACAGTTCATCGTCTCTGCATTCCGGCGTGTTACCTCCACTGCAGACCCACTACAGTTGACGCCTGGCTTTGATCCCCAAGACTGAAGAATCTCCAGGTTCTCGAGTTCTATTACATGTTCCCAGGTTTTGTGGGAAAACCATCACACTACCACACGAAATCTCTTCGTCCGCGCCCTCACCGCCGACTTCCACGCAGCTGTTTTCCTCCTCACTGCACACCGTCACATTTGCTCTTTGCCAGATACCTGATAAGTATGCACGATCATTTAAACTTCCACTCCTCAAGAGGCTTTCGTTTTTGGAAGTTGATATATCAGACGTCTCACTGCAAAGCATAATCAGCCATGGTTGCCCTGCCCTCGAGTGGCTCCTACTTGTTTGCAATAACTTGGACCACTGCATCATAATAAACTCAGGCAAAGTTGAAGTCATCTGTATCCTTTGTGAGAATGGTGAACTCGTTGTTGAGGATGCACCCTCACTTAAGCGATTGATTCACGATATTCAGAGCCGGCACTTGCAGATAACTGTCTTTTCTGCACCTAAGCTTGAGTGTTTGGGTAATTTTTATGAAGGATTTCCTGAATCCAAGATTGTTTTTGCTCTACAGTTATCGAGGTACTCACCTTTTGCGCTATACTCTTTACTTGCATTCCTTGCAGTGCCGAAGTTTCATGTCACGCGACCTTTTATCCAGCTAATTTTATGATATGTGCTTGTCGCAGGCTTTGTCTGTAGTCAGCCTATCAATGGCGGTTCAATCTGTGAAGACCCTGCTTATCCACATGTCATTAAATCTGAACAAGGTTGTTGCCTTGATGCGATGCTTTCCTAGCCTAGAGAACCTGTTTATCGAGGTAACGATTTCCAGACACATTGAAAGCACATACAATGCATAGCGTACTATATTCGAGGCCTCTATCTCCCTTTGTAGTCCTCGAGTATTCTCACTCTTCATGCATTTTCAGGGAGGAGTATGCCGCGAGGAAGGTGTAACAAATAAGTGGCGCCACAAGCACCGGGTGTTTCTCAAACAGCATGACATTCGCCTGAAGACAGTAACGCTGGAAAAATATGTACACTGCAACAAAAACATTGAATTTGCAACGTTCTTTGTTAGGAACGCAAAGGAGTTAGAGACTATGAGGCTTAAGTTTCTCTCCCCCCCAGACAACATCACCGAAGGATTTTATGAACATCAAGAAGAGGTGCTTCAATGGGGCAACAAGGCTTCTAGACGTGCTCGTCTTATATTGTCAGGGTATTGTAGGCATATGAACTTGGATTTAAAAGTACACATCTGGACAAACCAGTGTCCAATCATGGATTTGCCGGATCCATTGACCTGTGGATGTTGAAAACGGTTATCCGGCTGTCAGAGATAGGTGTTGTTGCGTGCTTTCCAGTACTTTATCCATTGTCTGTAAGGTTGTCAGGAACTTGTTTTTGTGTTCTTCAGCCGTGAAGCAACTCACAGGCTCAAAAAACTATCAAGTTTCCATGTTTTTGTGCACCGTCTGTATGTTTGGATTTCCTTTTGTGAATAGAGCGAGCGACTAAAATCATCTGGAACATGCAGTCACGTGTGATGTGACGGCCGTGCCTCTCCAAATAACTCGTTAGCTGAAATATTTTACAATACAGAGGCGGGCGTGCCTCTTGTACCTGTAAGACTGTGCGTTTGTTGTCACTGCACAACACTTCCTTTGTGCATGTCCGTGACTCTATGGTGAACGTCTTGGGTGGAAACACGCTGCACAGTCTAGAACATAGTGTCTTGTAGAACCATGAGAGTGTTGTTTCTGCAAATCGAGACGTGCCTGTCGTGGAACCGTTGTGCTTGTGCTTTGCTTAAAAGCGTCACCATCCATCTTCTTCTACTCCGATCCAACTATCTGGCTATCAGAGCAAGAGCGAGACGGTGAGAGATCGGCCATGGAGGCGATTCAGGCGACCACCGTACGTCTTATCGAGGTGGTCAGGGAGAGCAACCCGCAGCCCAACGCGCTGCAGCGCCTCCAGGGGCTGCTGATGTCCGCCACGGCACGTTCCTTCTTTGACACCAGCTTCGCCGCCTGGCTCAAGGGTGCACAAGAAGACTTCATTCACAAGTTCAGCTTCGCCAACAGCAAGGTGAAGGACCTGACTGCTCGCCTCCATTCCATGCGTCGCCTCCGTAAAGGCCGAGCCTCCGCCTCGGCTTCCGCGACCCGGCTCGCCGGCCTCCATGGGAACGATCTCTTTCGCGCGCTGATGGCCCTGCAGCTCCCGGTCGGCACGCCGCCGGAGGAACACCTGGAGGTCGCTCTCGCCGCGCAGCGCCTCATCATGCATGATGACATCGACAAGTTCAGCCAGATCTACGGACAGATTGTTTACGAGGACACCTGCAGCGCCGTCCACGAGTCGACCATGGCGGCCTACTTCGACCATAGGCAAACTTTGGCGATGCTCGTTCAGGAGCACATCCACCTCGTCGATGCCACCCCCACTTCTCGTCCAACCTCTGGACCATCAAGGGCACAAGCCCGGGCGCCTTGATTAGGTCCTTGCCTTGGCTCTCCGTTCATTTGCTGCAAGCCACATCCCACATGCTTGGAGGCAAGTTCTATATATTTATGCTAGCTACTACTACTTTTGAGTTTCCAGTGACCCAGTCGATCTATCATGATCAGGACTTCTATTTATTGTGTGTGCTCTACTATAAATTTGACTCTAATATTGTATGCCTGTCGTTAATTTCCATTATTAATTAATACCATCGGTCGTTTAGTATTACCAACTTAGTTTATCTCTTGTAGTCCACTTTTTATGCATCTCTCTATATGCGTGCGCATGTATAATCTGTTTCATTTGTGGTGATGTTAATCTACATGCCTCCTCGTGCCTCTTGTACCTGTAAGACTGTGCGTCTGTTATCACAGCACGGCACTTCCTCTGTGTATGTCCATGACCCTGTGGTGAACGTTTGGGTGGAAACATGGTGCACAGCCTAGAACATAGCGTCCTGTAGAATCACGACAGTGCTGTTTCTGCAAATTGAGACGTGCTTGTCGTGGAACCACTGTTCTTGTGCTTTGTTTAAAAGCGTGCCGTCGCTATCTTTTAAATACAAGGAAATATAGATAGCCACGAACGTCTACGCCTTTTATATCGAATAATATACGTAACATCAAGAAAGAAGGATGACGCAACTCAATACGGAACCGTGTCCGTAGGGAGTTCACGTCCGTGCTTTTAAATACAAGGAAATAAGATTTTAAAAACAGCGCCCCTCGCATAGGCCATTCCGTGCCTCACAGAGAAAACGCCTGTGGCTGTGCGTAAGACAAAGGTTCAGCTCTGTGGGCTAAATGCCTGTCCATCTCCGTGAGCCTATGTAATACCATCGACCATGCCTTTTGAGCGCTTCAAAAACAGCGTCTCTCTAATCTGCCACTCATTGCCTCACAAAGTAAACAGCGAGTGTTCATATCAGAACCCAATTCTGTTCGGTTTGCGCAATAAACGCATGAACGTGACTCTCTCTAATACTAAAGTATGCCTCGATGGGCTTCTCAGCCGTGCCTCTCCGTCTAAACGAGTCGACGGAATCATTCGGAAAACAGACACAAGCGAACATGACTCTATATAATACCACACGATGCCTTTGCGTAAGACAAAGGTTCAGCTCTGTGGGCCAAACGCCTGTGCATCTCTGTCTGATAGAGTCACGGGCTAGCGTGAGTCGATGTAATAATACTACCGACCATGCCTTTGAGCGCTTCATGCCCGTGCCTGTGTCCAGCTTGAGCTTGTCATAACGTATGTGTCCAGCTTGAGCTTGTCGTACTGAAGGTCGAGCTTCGCCTTCGCCTTCTCATCCATAGGATTGATGGAAGTCTCAAATAAAGCAACAACACCAAGCATCCAACAACAAGTCAAGACAGTTTCAAGTTGAAGGAAGTCTCAAATAACCGCTGGGGCAACAGCAAAACAAGCCCCAAACATAACAAGTTCATTTCACAGCGATACATGGCCCATTTACTGAACCTAGATATATATAGATAGATAGGTACGGTAATACACGGCAAGTACTTGGAAACAAGAGCTAACATACCAAGTTCATTTGACATCGAAACATGGCCCAGCCAGTTCTAAATGAGGTTGATGGTGATCATCATCCTCAAGTCACGGCGACGGGTGTTCGCAACAGTGAGTAGGATGCCCTGACCTACCCGAAGATTCTTGCCATGAAGGAACTTCTTCCACCCCGCCCGGTTGAAGACAGTGCGACCGTCCGTGTCCACTGCGTAGGCACAGGTGGTGATGGAGCCCGTTCTGGTAAGGCGTAGTCCAGCAGCCATGCCTTCTTCATGCGTCTCGATGCCACAACTAACAGATAACCTCTTAGGTAATTTCTGAAAACAGTTGATATGATATATGAGCATGTCACGTGCAATTATCAGCAAATCATACACTTGAAGACACATATATCATTGGATTCAACACTGAGCATATATATCATCACATCACTACACTAGACGCTAATCATCAAATTACTACAGTAATTAAGCATATCATTAGTTTACTACGTACACTAACCATATCATCGCATATTACTACACTACATAAGGATATATCGCATTACTACAACACATGCATACCATAAAAAATTCTGCACTAAATGAATTCTACACATGGCATATCATCACAGTACTACAACATGCATATCATATCAACTAGTACAGTTATTAAGCATGCATATCATGTAATTACCACAGTAAGTAACATACCATGAGATGCTGTTTAACATTCGTCCTTGTGAGGCGGGTCACGAATGGCATCCCGACGTAGTCTTCACGTAGCGGAAGCATGTCCCAGAGGTTGCACGTTTCATCGCCGCTCAGCCTCAGTCTTTGGGCATAGAGTGCTTCATCAAGTGGGTTCTCATCATCATCTGAATCCTCACCATCGTCCTCCTCATGAACTTCATCCTCACTGTCGGAAATCAAATTCAGATAGATAACAGAAATCCTGGGCCTTTCTCCTCTGAAGGAGAAGCTGATCAATTCACCCCCACTAAGACGCAAGCGGGCGATGAAACGATCCCATTCATCTCCTCCAATCTGGGTTATCGTTCGCCCCTTATCGACCTGCATAGTGTACGGCCCCCCAAGAGCGTCGAAGGTCACGGTGTCTCCGACGAGCTCATTGAATGCCAATCTCACATTGCATGGGACGATCTGTGCAAGATAAAAACAAATAACAAACACAATGCATTAGTGGAAATAGCAATAAAAAACAAAATTAATGAACTGTCAGAAGGTTCATATAAATTGTTACCGCTGCAAAAACAAAAGTAGGCTGGAAGTAGATGCCGAACAGCGTGGCAGTACAAAGGCTGGTCCGGCACCGTGACTTGCACAGTCGACACGGTGCTTCCTCCATTCTACACAGAACATATTGAACTCTAAGTTGAATTGTACGCTACCATAGTACAATACACGGTGCTTCCTCTCTTTTCCCTCGTACGGCTCAGATCCTACACTACGACATCCATCAATCTATCAAAGAACCATCATATCCATCAACAAATCATCTACCGCATGTATCAAATAAAATTTCTGGATCAGATCCGCGCCCGGAGGGAGATGCATGCGGTTTGGGAAGGGAAGAAGATTCGCGAGGGGGATGAGGGGAGATCTCACCTACTTGCCGGAGTTGGCGGCGGCCGCGCAGATCCGGCGGCGAAGAGATGCGTCGTCGGGAGCTGGTGGCGACGACGCTTGTCGAGAAGGGGACGAAGAAGTTGAAAATGATGTGGAGTACTAGGTGCACTTAGCCAAATGTGGTACATGTGGTGGCGCATTTGTGTGGATGACAAGGGGACCCCACGTGTCGGTACCCATAGAAAAAAATTGGCATTTCCAACTGCCTCACGGGGATTCGAACCAGGGCCGTGCGACTATGAGGTAAAGGGTCTAGCCAGTTCGGCTGATGCAGTATGTTCGGCCGAACCAATTTACCTTTCCTTAAGACATTTATCCAGACATAGACACATGAAAAAAGCCATGCACCGAGGCTGTGCTCCATGTGTGGCATAACTGGTCC
The DNA here is from genome assembly GCF_018294505.1 of Triticum aestivum. NCBI lineage: Eukaryota > Viridiplantae > Streptophyta > Magnoliopsida > Poales > Poaceae > Triticum > Triticum aestivum. The sequence goes on along the minus strand of NC_057811.1, from coordinate 44,914,142 downwards.
TGTGAAGCTGCAACTAGGACCAATGTTGATATATGTTGTTATTAGCTAGGGTACCAACACTATTTATTGAGGAGACGCCCGTCGGACCACTGGGTTTCCAGAGCAACGGCATGTGGCTTTCACAGCCGAATCTGAGGAGACGCCCGTCGAACCGTTGGGTTTCCCCAATAAAGGCACAAATGTCATGCAACGAAAACAATTCTAACAAGGACAGTCGCCCGAATCTATTAGGTTTCCGTAATAAACGCACAAACGTGACTCCGAGTAAGAACAAACTATGCCTCCGAGGGCTTGATGTCCATGCCTCTCCTTTTGACTGAGCCCACCGACTCATTCGGAATACAATCAGAAAACCCTTGTGCGTGACTCTATATAATAGCATGCCATGCCTTTGAGGGCTGTATGCCCGTGCTTGTGACCCTTGACACTGAAACACAGACAGCCACGAACGTCAACGCCTTTATCAAGAAAGAAGCGTGACACAATTCAGTACGGAACGGTGTCTGTATGGACTGCACGTCCGTGCTCTTAAATACAAGGAAATACGCTTTTAAAAACAGTGTCTCTCTTATAGGCCAATCCGTGCCTCACAGAGTAAACGTCTGTGGCTGTGCGTAAGACAAAGGTTCATCTCCATGTGCTAAACGCCCGTGCATCTTCGTCTGATAGAGTCATAAGCTAGCATGACTCTATGTAATACCACCGACCATGCCTTTGAGCGCTTCATGCCCGTGCCTGTGACCCGAAACACTGAATCAAGGATGAGGCGGTTGCCGCGGGTTTCCGCTATAAACGCACGAACGTGATCCCATGTAAAGCATAACCATGCCTGTCTGGGCTTCATGTCGGTGCCTGTGCTTGCGGACAGTTCAACGGATTCATTTGGAACACGTAGACAAACTAACGTGATTCTACACAATGGCACGCCGTGACTTTCTGGGACTCACGACCGTGCGAGCAATATACCAGACCAGCGTCTCTCGAATAAGCCATTCTGTGCCTCACTGAGTAAACAGTGGGTGTTCTCATCTGAACCAATTCCGCTGGGTCTCCTCAATAAAGAACGAACGTGGCTGTGCATAAGACAAAGCTTTGCCTTTGTGGGCTTAACGACCGTGCTTCTTCATCTGATCGAGTGGACGGAATCATTCGGAACACAAAGACAGGCGAGTGTGACTCTATATAATACAATACCATGCCTTTGAGGACTGTACGCCCGTGCCTGTGAACCTTAACACTGTGACACATACAACGACAAACCTCCACGCTTCTATCGAATAATATACGTAACATTAAGAAAAAAGCGTGACCCAACTTTGTACGCAATTGTGTCCGTAGAGAGTTCATATCTTGTGAACTTTTATTAACAAGAGTTCGTGTCCGTAATACCACCGACCATGCCTTTGAGTGTTTTATGCTCGTGCTTGTGACCCTTAACACTAAACGCCCGTGCGTCTCCGTCTGATAGAGTCACAGGCTAGCGTGACTCTATGTAATACCACCGACTATGCCTTCATGTGACCCGAAACACTGAAACAAAGAAAGGCAGGAATGTCCACGCCTTCATGTGTGCACAAGACATGACTCTAGTTGGTTCAAAAACTTTGGCTGCAGAGACTTCACGTCCGTCCTTTTAAAAACAATGTCTCTAGAGCTGGCCATTACGTTAATGTTCATCTGTACCCATAAACTTGGAATGAACGTGACCCAGGAAAGTAAAACACATTTGTTATCAAAGTTACTGACGGCACGAGGTAACGGAAGACAAAATAAGAAACTTTTAGTGCACTACTTAACAGCTTCAGATACGAGGATCAGGGTCGCTGCTGTCTACTTAGTCCGGCGAGACTTCTTTTTTGGTTGCTCGGCGCAAAGTTCCTCGATCTGTTTCTTCATAACGTATGATTCCAGCTTCAGCTTATCGTGCTGAAGTTCGAGCTGCGCCTTCTCATCCATCAGAAGTGCAATGATGGCTTTGTTCTCTTCGTCCAACTTCGTGGATATCTTCACGAAGTCTTCCACAGTATTGAACAGGTTCTTCAGCTGGTCAAAGGAGAAGATGTCAGATTGATGGCAGGACGCACCCTCATCAACATTAGGATGAAGCTCACCACAATGATCCATGTTTCACAACTAAATCAAGTAGCCGAAAGAAAGAAAAAATGAATGAAGCCGAAGCAGAGCGAACTCACAGATGAGGAACCCTCGCCAGCCGAGATCTTCTCCTGCGACTGGACATGGCGCTCTGGAGGAGTCTCCTTCTGCACAGCCGTGGCTGAGAGTGTCAGGATAGAGAACAGCAAGAGGAGTGGATGGCCTGGAGGCGGACAAAAGGACGAAGGGGATGTGGCTAGGGTTTCGAGACTCCGTCTGGCTTATTCACGTTTCACAACTAAACCAAGTAGCCGAAGGAAAGAAAAAACGAATGAAGCGGAAGCAGAGTGAACTTACAGATGAGGAACCCTCGTCAGCCTGGATCTCCTGCAGTGTCTGGACACTGGGTTCCGCAGTAGTCTCCTCCTGACCAGCCATGGCGGAGAGGGTCAGGATAGAGAGCAGCAAGAGGAATGAATGGCCTGGCGGCGGGCAGAGGATGGAAGAGTGTGTGGCTAGGGTTTTGAAACTCCGTCCGTCCGCCATAAATAGCCGGAGCCTGGCCTCGGGCGACGAGCCAGAGCGGCGTCACCGGATGAGACGTCCGTCGGACCCTTGGGTTTCCGTGGCGGCGCCACGTGGAGTTCACACCCGAGTAGGTGGAGACGCCCGTCGAAACGTTGTGTTTCCGCAATCAACGCACGAACGTGGCTCCGCGTAAAACACAAGCATGCCTCCCTCGACATCCCGACCGTGCCTGTCCTGGTAATATAGTCAACGGATGCATTTGGAACACAAAGAGACACGAAGGTGACTCTGGATAATTACATGACATGCGTTTGTGGGCTTGACAACCGTGCCTGTGACCTGAAACACTGACACGCGTAAAGGACAGTGACGCTACTAAACATATAAAGTCGCCTTCGTGCATTTGTGGGCTTGACAACCGTGCCTGTGACCTGAAACACTGACACACAGAAAGTCGTCTTCATGCATTTGAGTTAAAATAATACAACGAAAACAATTCTAACAAGGACAGTCGCCCGAATCTATTAGGTTTCCGTAATAAACGCACAAACGTGACTCCGAGTAAGAACAAACTATGCCTCCGAGGGCTTGACGTGCATGCCTCTCCTTTTGACCGAGCCCACCGACTCATTCGGAATACAATCAGAAAACCTTTGTGCGTGACTCTATATAATAGCACGCCATGCCTTTGAGGGCTGTATGCCCGTGCTTGTGACCCTTGACACTGAAACACAGACAGCCACGAACGTCGACGCCTTTATCAAGAAAGAAGCGTGACACAATTCAGTACGGAACCGTGTCTGTATGGACTGCACGTCCGTGCTCTTAAATACAAGGAAATAAGCTTTTAAAAACAGCGTCTCTCTTATAGGCCAATCCGTGCCTCGCAGAGTAAACGTCCGTGGCTGTGCGTAAGACAAAGGTTCATCTCCGTGGGCTAAACGCCCGTGCATCTTCGTCTGATAGAGTCACAGGCTAGCGTGACTCTATGTAATACCACCGACCATGCCTTTGAGCGCTTCATGCCCGTGCCTGTGACCCGAAACACTGAATCAAGGATGAGGCGGCTGCCGCGGGTTTCCGCTATAAACGCACGAACGTGACCCCACGTAAAACGCAAGCATGCCTGTCTGGGCCGCCATACCGTGCCTCTCCTGGTGATAGAGTCAACGGAATCATTTTGAACGGATCCCTCCACTCTTCTCCCCTTCCCTCCCGTCCCCAGTTATGTTTCGACGGGTGTCTCCTCGTATTCGGGTGTGAACGCCACGTGGCGCCGCTCCGGAAACCCAAGGGTCCGACGGGCGTCCCCTCCGGCGACGCCGCTCTGGCTCGTCGCCCGAGGCCAGGCTCCGGCTATTTAAGGCGAACGGACGGCGTCTCGAAACCCTAGACACACCCTTTTCCTTGGTCTTTTCAGATCCACGCCACATATAGCGGCGCTCGCAGGCAGCGCGATCCCAGCAACGGAGACGGAGATGGAGATCCACTCCGGTGCGCCATGCACCAAGAGGGCGAAGCTCGCGCCACCGGCGACGCCGTCCTCTGGTGGCTTGGCGGTAGCGGCTGGAAGCGGCGAGGACCGCATCAGCGACCTCCCGGACGCCATCCTCGGTGAGGTCATCTCCCGTCTCTCCACTAGGGAGGGCATCCGCACTCGGATTCTCGCACGTCGTTGGCGTCCTGTTTGGCCGACCGCTCCTCTGAATCTTGACTGCCGTGAGATCCCTGTCGCTCGTCTTTTTAACGCCCTAGAAACAGTTCATGTCGAGATCATCAGTAGGGTCTCTGCCTACAGCGAGGAGCTTGCTCGTATACGATACATCGGAACTTGGCATCAGGGAAAAACAGTTCCTGGTGATGGTTCTTGCCTTCCAGAGTCCATCCTCTCCAGCCATGTGGGCGCAGTTCTCCGCCTTTGTATACCGGCGTGCTACCTCCAATGCAGACCCTCTACTGTCCATGCCTGGCTTGAGTCCCCCAGATTGAACAATCTCCAGGTGCTTGAGTTTTACTACCTGTTTCCACGATTTGTGAAAGAAACTGTCAAACTATCGCACACATGCTCTTCATCTACGCCCTCACTACCGAAGTCCGTCTTTCGGTTTTCCTGTTCTCTGCGCACTGTGAGCTTCGCGTGTTGCCAGATACCAGACCATTATGTAGAGGTACTTGAACTACCACTGGTCAAGAGACTTTCGCTTGTTGAGGTTGATATATCAGACTTCTCGTTGCAAAGCATGATCAACTCTAGTTGCCCTGCACTCGAGTGCCTGCTGCTTGTTTGCAATAGAGAAAGGCATCGGATCACAATAAATTCCCCTAACCTTGTAAGCATCGGCATCCGTGGTGAGAAAGGAAAATTCATCATCGAGGATGCCCCCTCACTTCAAAGGTTGATCCACGATCTCCAGAGCAATAACATGGAGGTATTCATCGTCTCTGCACCCAAACTGGAGACATTGGGCAAATTCAGGATCTCGCTTGACTCCACAGGTCTTATGGTACTGACATTTCACAATAATTCCAGCTGCATTTCCTTGAGAAAGTAGTTTCATGTCATCCAACCTTTTGTTCTAATAATTTTATGTTTTATTTTCTATGTTATGTGAAGGGTTTGGCGACGGCCAGCCTATCTACAATGCGGCAATCTGTCAAAACCTTGTTTTTGGCCATGACTTATCAAGTGGACCTGGTCATTCACTTGCTTAAGTGCCTTCCAAATCTGGAGAACTTGTTTGTTCAGGTGATGATTTTCACGCCCAATGAAAAGGTCATACCGTGCATAGTGGAGCACTCCTTGCATCTCAAAAAGCTTATCTCACATTTTGTTTGCAATGGATACACCCTATGTCTAGGCATGTTTTTTTATTATTATACATACATCCGTATCTAGGGAAATGTTCGACGAACTGATTGGGACGGGGGTCATGGAATTTATCGTTCATTTTGTCCTTCCATAGATCTTGAGTATCTTTCAACCTTTATGTGTTTTCAGGGAGGAAACGTTCCTGATGGTGCAAGAAATTTTTGGCGTCGCAAGCACCGTGCGTTTCTCAAAGAACACATCATTCATTTAAAGACAGTAACGCTGGAAGATTATGAAAAAAGCGGGAAGAACACTGAGTTTGTGAGGTTCTTTATTCTGAATGCAACGGAGCTAGAGACCATGAGGATTAAGTTTCGCTTTCCCTCAGACTTCACGCAAGAATTTTACGAACAGCAACAGAAGTTGTTCCTGTGGGAGAATAAAGTTTCCAAACGCGCCCATCTCAAGTTATCAGCATGCTGCAATCATCTGTGCTTGGATTTGAAACACAGGCGTGTTGAATGCCTGGATTTGTCAGATCCGTTCACTTGTGCCTGCTGGACACAGGGCTGTAGTTAGTTCCTCAAGCTAGTACAGTTAGATGTTGTTGCGCCAATCTGATTCTGTGTTATGTCTAAACATGGCTGAAGCCTTTTGCACCGTTTTGTAAGCTTGTTATAACAATGCTTTTGTGCTATGCACCCGCTGTTCTGAAAATTTGATAGTTTTATGTCACTATCGTGATGCTACAAAAACATTCGTGTGCGGTCGTCGACCAGGGAACAAAAACATTTGGAAGAGAAGAGGCACTGCCTTGCCTGTTCTGCAAGGAACGTGCATCTAGTGCATGTAAACCAGTGCGTCTGCAGTGACCAGACGGCACTGCCTCCTTTCGTGGCAGACTGTACGTGCACATGGCCGTGGCTCTGCTTAATCTCAAACCGTGCTCCCAGCGACCTCAGACTGTACGTGCCTTTCGTGTAAACGCATGTCCGTGAACGAGTTTATGTCTGAGTACAAACAATCGAGTCGGCACTGGCGTGCGTCGGCTTCAGGAGTAAGCGCGACTCTGTAGATTGTAGATTTTATGTGTGTCAGTGCTAGTGCGGCGCTCCTGTCTGACATAGGACCGTGCCTTTGACAAGTCAGTGCCACGTCACCAGAGGCATGGTTCCCCATGCCTGCCAAAGCGACAGCTGTGCCTTGCTAGATTATAGTAACCCATGTCTCGTGGAACGATCCAAGACGAAAGATTGCCGGATGCGCCCTCTTTGAAATATAAAAATATTCAGGAGATCAATATTTGATGTGTGTAGACCGTCACACACCCTCTGAAAGATTGCAAAAAATGAGATACATGCCTTTAGTCAAGTAACCATGTCCAAGCATAAACTTATACTAGACGAGTATCCCTTGCAACGTTTCAAAAGAAGGCAACTGTTAATGATCATTCTTCGAGGATAGCCTTGATCATCAGGAGGTCATCAGTGTTCGCAAACCCTTGCCCCAAAAGATCACAGATGACACTTTGCATCTTCTTTCTATTCTCCTTCAGCTTATGCACCTCCTCCTTCAGAAAATCCCTGTCCAGCTTAATCTCACCCTTGTCGTCCTTAAGATTATGAATGGCACTTGTGAGAGACCTCTGAATGAGCTTGACGTCTTTATCAACGATACCCATCTGCTTCTTCTGCCTGTCAATCTTCATGGTAGTTACATTAGTTCTTTCCACAGCTGCAACAAGATTCTCGAGCTTAAGGTTCACTTGTTCATTATCCATTTTAAGCCTGCTTATCTCTTCATCCTTTGCTTGCCTATCATCATTGCTCTCATCTAACATCCCCCAGAGCTTGAGTAGGCACCTCTGCATAATGATAGGCCATGGGCGGTCAACCCATTCGACGACTCCACAGTTCACGCCTCTCTGCGAACAAAAAAGGAACAAAATAAACAGAGACTATTAATACACTGCTGCAGAAGCTCTGGAATATAATAAAGTTCACATATACTTGGTTTATAACCTCATTCAACTAACTATGAACCGTGTTTGTGCAATGTGGCACTTCAATGGTTAGGTACCCACAACACTAATTATGGTGCTTCGCCCACCCTGTCCGCGGAGTTATTTCATAATTGTACTTAGTTTCTTTTAAGCCAGCTTGAATTAATCTGGAGCTACCTCTGCAGACAACTTATTTAGAGAGTTTTTTTTGAATAATATACTGACTATTAAACAGAAGTCCCATTTGTAAACAAACATGAGAGTGTCTAGATCACTTCTTTTGTGTTCAATGATGTAAAATAAGTAGTGACCTTTACCCTTTTATGTAAAGTAAAAGGACTACACAATGTTTCCTACAATCAACCGGAAAACACAAGAAGAAATCAGTCTTCTTTGGTAGACTACAAGTCCTATATCCAAACAGTTTGATTCAACAAGAAAGTAACTCGGATTTTCGAAAGTGACTAACTTTCACAGCACAGCCGAAGAACCTCCTCCCCGTGTCACTTCCTTCAAAAGCCACACACCTGAGAGGCTTGGTATCGTGAAGAACACAGTAGAGAGGACGGTCGAGCTCTTTGCCACAGAAATCATGGTCTTCGATGGTGTCAGGGTTCTCCTACAAGGACACATGAATGTTTAGAGCTCAGATCTTTTGTTTGGAAAACAAACCCCAGTTCAACGCTCCGCATGTAGCAGGAAATCACCTACATAGAAATCAAAATCCAGTTCAAGGAAGTTCAAGCCTTCCTTCCTCCCCTCTTGTCCGAAGTTTTGTGTCGACATGGCCCAAAGGATGTGAGCAGATGCGATGCCGTAGGCGGCGTCGAATTCGAGAGGAGAGAGAGAGAGAGAGAGGGGAAGAGATATAGTGAGAGAGCGAGAGGGGAAATGAAGGCGAGGGACTTCGACATGGTCCGGCTCGACCAAATACTCCACCTACTCGCCAGACCGACCAACCCCCACCCCCATCCCACGCCCCTTTTTTGCGCTGGGATGGCAAGGAGCCATTTACTGTTGTCAGTAGTTTCAGCTTTGGCGAGCGAGTACACACAATTTCTTCTCTCTCCATAATTACTCCATAAATACATCGTTATGTGCGTCTTCCCTCCCGAGTAACTTGCTCTTCCGCTCCCCGTCTCTGGTTCCTTCCGTCTTTCTTGCTTCGTCGTCTTCACTCTACAGTCCACATAGATGGATCTACGATTCACCCACTTGCTCTGAAATACAGTAAATTTTTTCCCCTCTGCTTAATACTTACGCGTTGCGCACAGTCTTTTTTATGATGGATTCTTGTTGTATGTTACCCTCTTAATTTTATTTTTTGTGTTAATATCCTACACCTTTGAAGAGGTTCTATAGGCGAATAATCTTGGAGGACAACAATTGATTTTTTTTCCAGCTAGTTCGCTGCAAGAGCTTGTAGATTTGAAGAGGTCTGTGCGTGTTCTTTCATTTTTTACAGAGACACTAACATCAATGGATATCACCATATCAGCATTCGCTCCGCTCTGTCTTACTCGTTGAAACAAGCGTGTATCAGTGATATACAGTCCTTTAATTCTTTGTACCATTAGCGGAGTGTTGAAATAAATTTTTCTTTAATAATTAATGAACCCGAGTCTTATATATTGTTACATCTCGCAGACAAAGATGGCGTGTGATGTTTGCAGGAACCTCAACTGTCCCGGTGTTGAATCTGATGTTGCCCAATCTTTCTTGATTGTGTCTTTGCCTCATTGTTATGAGTCATGCCTGGTAAGTTTTGCTACCAAATCACGCGTGGCCAGTAAAAAACCTTCGTCACTGTATTTGTTACAGTTATCTTTATTCAGCAGTCAGCAACCACACGTATTCCTTCGGAGCGAACTATACTGCGCATGCTTGTTTTTATTTTATAGGCCTTGATGTAATTAGAAGTTCAATTGTTTTGTATAGGTTTAATTAAATGTCATAGATGTTGCCTGTGCCCGTGCCTGAAAGCCAAGAAATTTCAAGGAAAAAAAACTCTTGCATGCATTTTTTTTCCTAAAAATCAGTAAAACATTTATATACCTTTGTCTTAATTTTACTTTTATGCAGTATGTCCCATGCTACTACCGGAACCAGGTCCTTTCTTTGATCTCTTTATGGAAAGATGAAGCTTTCGAGGATGGTTTTGAAGACGAAGATTTTGACCTTGTGTTCGGCACTACTGAGGAATTGTCTTACAGGATTAAGTTTACAGATGACAACCACAGGTCTAAGTTTCAGGGACCTGGATGGGAAAAGTTGATACGTGACTATGATCTGTTTTATGGTGATATTATACAATTGGATTTGCAAGCAGAAGATTTCTTCTTTCCCATTGACTTGATGTTGAGTGAATCTCGAGGAGGTCACAAAGCGTTTCCCAAACCTTCCGTTGGTATGTTCTGATCGCTTATCAATATTTGTTCTGGTTTAACATTTATCTATTATAATTTTACTGTGGTATGCCGTTGATATTTATGTGCTTAATATCTGTGATATAATGTATTAAATCTTTCTTTGTACTCACAATGTAGTTTAAAACTGTAATTTCCCTTTTAAAAGCCAATATTCGTTTATTTTAGTTTTAACTGCTCTATTCATTGCTTCACACATAGTGGCTAATACATGGTTGTATTTATTTAGCCCTTGAAGGCCTCAGTTTATCGGAAAGGAGCTACATAGACGAGACAGTCTACACCCGGGGCATAAAACTTTCCTATATCGACATGGCTTGCATGATTAAACTAGTCCTAAATGCTAAACACATCCCTGCCATTACCTTTGTGCACCGTCTATGTTTCACCAACGTTCACACAGACCGTTTGGTACGTCGTTGTTTCTTTCTCTAAACCACAGTCAACATGCGTGTCTTCGTAATCTAATGCCAGAATAATTTGTTATTGTACAGAAAATCCCAGCTATTGTTACCAATGATCTTAGGATGAAGCTTGGATATTTGCCTCTCAAGGGCAGCATCAGGCTTGTACAAATTTTCAGCAGCGTTGATTTGCCTGGCACCTACTGTATACACAAAGATGGAAGGATGGCGATCACCGGGATTTCTGCTTTTGCAGATGCAGCTAGGCTGACAGTTGATTGCGTTGTACTCATCAGTATCCAGTGGCACACTGTGCGCGTGCAGGACTCGCTCTCACTTGTGATCACCGGTCTTTACAAAAAAATGGAATGACGCGATATGTGTACGGTGATGGAGGGATGGCATTACACCACATAAATTTTAACTACTGTGGTATTAAGTTAAGTATTGTACGTGTGTTATTTCAAACTATGAGTGCAGTTCAAATCCTCATAGTACATACCTAATTGAACTTATCAGTTCAAATTCTTATTCAAACTATGGTACTGAAAGCAGATGCGATCCTAAACGTGGTTGTCGTCGCTGTTGTTGTTGTTGTGGGTGTGTCTCTCGGTTCGGCATGTTTGCTCAGAGAGGCACTTGAACCTAGTGCAGGTTCAGTCTTGTGTTAAGAAGACTCATGGTCATGCCTTTGGGCTATGATTAGCTTAGCTGACTTTGTGCAGTAAGAGAGGCACAACCGTGAAGTTAGTCAAGGCACGTTCATATATTATAAGAGGGGACAGTCGTGCCTCCCAGTTGTCATTATTTCAGCTGAGTCGTGTACTCAGATAGGCACGTTGGTCGAGCAAGCGGAGGCACGGTCCCATATTAGGAAGAAGACTTGCGGTCGTGCGTCCCATGTCAAAAAGAAGAGTTGCGATCGTGCGTCCGTGCTCAGTATGTTTGTAGTGACACGCTGCTCGGAGAGGCATGTGCGTGAATCAAGTGGAGGCATGGATTACGGGTTGTTGCCACTGTCCGATGTCACTGTTCTCGCAACGACATCACTTAAAAAATACTACTTTTTTGATAAATGGTGTTTTGCAACACCTCCGTCCTCCAAACCGTCTTTCCAGATCCACCGCACCCGTCGCTCCTAGATGGAGTCCGACGCTTCTAGTACCAAGAGGGCAAGGCTCGTGCCACCGACGACGCATTCCTCTGGGTGTTTGGCGGTACCGGCGGGGACCGGTGAGGGTCCGCCCACCGGATCTGAGGAGCACGGGAAAAAAACTCGTCCGGACCGCATCAGCGATCTCCCGGACGTCATCCTAGGTGAGATCATCTCTCGTCTCCCCATCAGGGATAGCATCCGTACTCGCATCCTCGCTCGTCGATGGCGTCCTTTATGGCCCACCGCTCCTCTGAATCTCGACTGCCGTGAGATCCCTGCCGCTCGTCTTTTTAAGCCTCTAGAAACAGTTCATATCGAGAAAATCTCCGTGGCGCCTCCTACCTGGGAGCTCGCCCGCGAAAGGCACTTCGGAACTCGGTGCCCTCGCAAATCTGGCACTGACGATACGACCCTTCCGGATGCCATCCTCTCCGCCCATGTGGGCGCAGTTCACCGTCTCTGCATACCGGCGTGCTACCTCCAATCCAGACCCTCCGCCGTCGACGCCTGGTTGAAATCATCCAAACTGAACAATCTCCAGGTGCTCGAGTTCTATTACATGTTCCCAGATTTCGTGAGAGAGTGTGTCGTACGACCACTCACACACCCATCATCTGCGCCTTTTGCACCGGCGTCCTTCTCTCCGTTTGCATCCTCCCTACACACCGCCACCTTTGCTCTTTGCCAAATACCAGACAGTTACGTTCAGGCTCTTAAACTACCACTGCTCAAGAGACTTTCACTTGTGGACGTTGGTATATCAGACATCTCGCTTGAAAGCATCATCCACTCTAGTTGCCCCGCACTCCGGTGCCTACTGCTTACTTGGAATATGGAAAGCCGCTGCATAAGAATAAACTCACGTAACCTTGTAAGCATTGGAATTCGCTGTGGACATGGCGAACTTGTTATAGAGGATGCCCCGTCACTTCAGCGGTTGCTTAACGATATTCTCAGCAGCAACTTGCAGATAACTGTCATGTCTGCACCTAAACTAGAGACTGTGGGCAAATTCCATGATTTTTTCTCTGAATCCAAGGTCACGCGTAACCCTACAATTATCCAGGTACCTAGTTTTCAGCTGCATTTGTCCGAGTAAACAAATTTCATGTAATAGAACCTTTTGTTCAATTTTTAAAATCGTTGTGCGTGCACCATGCAGGGTTTGCCGGCAGTCAGCCTGACAACAGTGCTTCAAACGGTCAAGACTTTGCTCATCAAGATGTGTTTTGAAGTGGACGTGGCCGTTTCCCTGATGCAATGCTTTCGAAGCCTTGAGAACTTGTTTATCGAGGTGATGATTCTCACACACATTGAAAGCCCATAACATGCATACTGTACTACTTCTACTGTATGTCTTAAAAGGCTTGTCTTACATTCGTCTGTAAATTGATACACCCGTGGCTAGACATGTTTTAGTATTACATACACCCGTATCTACAAAGAATCCAATAAATACCTTACACTGGATGCTCTTTCGACAGAATCTCTGTTTTTAGAGCTTAAGTATTTTCATTCTTCATGTACATCTAGGGAGGACTCTGTTGCGGAGAAACAAATACATGGCGTCGTAAGCACCGACCGTTTGTCAAACGAGATGACTTTCGTCTGAAGACAGTAACGCTGGATGACTATGAACCCTGCTTGGTAAACATTGAATTTGTGAGATTCTTTGTTCTGAGTGCAAGCAAGCTTGAGACCATGAGGCTTAACTATCGCTACCACCAAGACTTCACGGAAGAATTTTACGAAAAGCATCAAAAGGATCTTCTGTGGCACAAAAAGGCTTCTGAACGTGCTCGCCTTATATTATCAGGAGCGTGCAAGCACCGGTTCTTTTATTTAAAACTCACGCGTGTTGAATACCTGGATTTGACGGACCCATTCAGATGTGACTGCTGAACACAGAGCTGGAGTAAGTTGTCCAAGCTTGCAGGGTTACATGTTGTTGCGCCCTTTTGAACGTGCGTTTCGTCTGAACATGAACAGACAACCCTTGTAATATTTTGTACCGTCTGTAAGCTTGCCATAACAATCCTTGATTATAAAGTGTTGTAACTGTGCAAACGAAAGTGTTGTAACTGTGCAAACGTCAATGTTTCAGCGGAAAGATTCTGAGTATTTTACCGTCACGACACTGACTCTTTGTTAGTATAGTACCATGTTCCCACTGATAATGAAATCGTCAGTGGGAACCTTTCCAATACCGAAGCAAGTCCATGATTGGTAGGCCAATAAAACCGTGTGTCTCGTGACATGACGGCTGTTCTTCGTCTTAAGGTCAGACTTTGTCTAGAAACTTCACAACCGTGCTTTTCTAACTGAGTATCAAGAAGGTTGGTACACGTGCATGTAGAGCCCTTACTTCGGCGCCTTCTGCTCACACTTTTCTGCACCCAGAGAGGGTTTATGCTGAGTCAGGCATGGAGAAATGCCACGCCCGTGCGTGTAGTGACTCCCCAACAGTGCCTCCGGCGCGTGCATCTACGTGCCTCCATAGCTGACATAAGCCGTGACTGTTAGGTGCCCGTGGAGCCAGACGCCCGCGGGTCCAGAGAGCTCACAACGGTGCCTCTGCAGCAGAGCATTCTCACCCATGCCTCTGCCACCACACTTTTGTGCATCCATTGGGCTGACACTCGTGCCTAAGAGGCTTCATTTCCGCGCCTCTGGTGTTTCAATACACGTGCCTCACATGACACTTGCCGTGACCCTTGTGATTGCAGAGAATACACACCCGTGCCTCCATAGCTGAGTATTCTGATCCATGCCTCTGCCACCGAAATTTTGTGCATTCAGAGGGTTGACAATCGTACGTGCCTGTAGAGGCTAGACTTCGGTGCCTCCGGAGCCTGCACCCTTGTGCCTCACGTGCCACGAGCCGTGGCTTTTACGTTCCGCTGGAGACACACTGCCGTGGATCCAGAGACTTCACAAACGTGTCTTTTCACCTGAGTGTTCGCAGGCATGCCTCTGCCACCACACTTTTGTGCATCCAGGGAGTTGATAGCTGGCTCTGTGGAGGCTTCAACGAGGTCCGTGCTTGTACAGACTGCAATTAGATGCCTCCACCGCCTGCACGCACGTGCCTCACATGACATTTGCCCCCGTGTCGTGGCGCCACACCCCCGTGTCTCTATAGACCGCGCAACCGTGCGTCTCTAACTGAGTATTCAGACACATGCCTCTCCCACCAAACTTCTGTGTATCTGGACAGTTGATACCCGTGCCTCGTGAAGACGCACGTCTGTCCACGCCGTGACTATTCCACCACGTCTGTCGAAATCTTCTAGATTAGGTACGTATATATATTGTCGTCTTTATGGATCGTAAAACCCTAACCCTTTTCCCAGATCCACCGCACAGAGACCTGCAACGGAGGCGGCACGAGCTTGGCAATGGAGATGAAGAAGCGTGCCTCTAGCAACAAGAAGACGAGGTTCGCGGTTGTACCCGTGCCCTCTAAGCTCGTTAAGAGGAGCGGTTGTGGCTCGCCCACTGGATCCGAGAACCATGTTGAGTCTGGTCCGGACCGCATCAGCGATCTTCCCGACGCCATCCTCGGCGAGATCATCTCTCGTCTTCCCATAAAGGAAGGCATGCGCACACAAGTGCTCGAATCTCGGTGGCGCCGCATATGGCGCACCGCACCACTCGATCTCGACTTTCGTGTGATCCTTGATACTCGTTCTACCAGATCTCTGGAAAAAATCTGTTGCCAAATCATCTGCGTTCTCTCGGGCAAGAAAATCATACAGGAAACATACGTCGGAACTCACTGCCGACATCTTAGTTGCAACTGCCATGGAGAATCTGTCGCTGATGGCTTCAGTCTTCTTGTATCTGTCCTCTCCGATCACAAGGGCCCGATTCGCCGCCTCTGCATCCCGACAAGCTACCTCCAGTGCAAACCTTGTGGCGTCGATGAGTTGTTCCTGTCTCGGAATCTGGACCAACTCCAGGTTTTAGAGTTCTATCATATATTCCCAAAGTTCTTCTACCCAGGGCCCAGGCAAGCACGCAGAATCCCTTCTTCTATGCCATCGCCACCGGCATCCATCTCGAGATTTCGCTCGTCTCTCCACACCATCACCTTTGCCATGTGCAAACTAGAAGACAATCTTGTAGAAATGCTTTGCCTCCCACTGCTCAGGAGACTTTTGCTGGTGGAGGTTTATATATCGGATGTCTCCTTGCGGAAGTTCATCCACCACGGTTGCCCTGCCCTGCAGTGCCTGCTGCTTGTTTGCAACAAGAAATTCTGCTGTCTACGAATAAACTCAGCTAGGCTTGTAAGCATTGGCATTCGTTCCGACGGAGGAAAACTGATCATTGAGGATGCGCCTTCCCTCCGGAGACTGCTACATGATTCTGTAGATGCACAACTACAGATAACAGTTTTGTCCGCACCTGTGTTGGACACACTGGGAAAAATTTCTGAATTACCCAACGAAACAAATATCGTCATTGGGACTACAGTTATTCAGGTACTGCCTCTGCACGTTACTTTGACCTGCGTTATTCAAAAGCACTTGAGATTCACATCCACGAGCTAATAATATCACGTTATGTGCTCAATGAAGGGTCTCTGCATAAGTAGCCTACACGCGGTGCTGGATTCCGTCAAGACCTTGTTTATCTCACAGACATGCTTTAATCTGGATGAGATTGTTGACTTGCTGCGATGCTTTCAATGCTTGCAAAACTTGTTTATCGAGGTGATGATTTCACACACGTTGAAAGCCCACGCATAATATGCATAATATACTGGCACTAACTCTTAAGTTTGCTCTTCTCGTGTGTTTAGGGGGGAGGATGGGATCAAAGAGGTATAACAAATGAATGGCGCCAAAAGCAGCGGTGTTTCTCAATAATCACGACATTTGTTTGAGAACATTAATGCTGGAAGACTATGAAGTCACAGATGCAAACACTGAATTTGTGACATTCTTTATTCTCAATGCTAGGATGCTACTGACCATCATGCTTAAGTTTGGCCTGCGCAGAGATTTCACTCGTGAATTTTACAAACGGCAAGAAGAGGTACTGCAGATGGACAAAAGGGCTTCTAATTGCGCAGAGCTTAAATTAACAACAACTTTCGAGCACATGCACATGGACTTAAAAAACACAGGTGTTGAATATCTGGATTTGCCAGATCCATTCAACTGTGGATGCTGAAAATAGGTCTGAAGAGATGTACTTGCTATATTGAATGAGTGCATTGTGTAAACATGGTCAAGCAATTATGTACATGCTTTCTGTTTTCAATATCAATCATATGTTTCTGGACCCTATGATAAAAGAAATCAGCTCACACAGATGCTCAAAAATCAAACTAGTATCCTCTTGTTTATCTCAGTTGCTTGGCATGAAATTCTATCTTTTAAAAGTAACATGCGTCCACTACAAACCTGCAACTGCAGCAACCGCGCCTCTCCGAAGGACGTCCGTGCACCCCACAGGAAACAAACGTGCATTAAGAGGTTGTGAAAATCATACGTCCGTGTGAACACGTCTCTGAAAACATTTGGAATGCTGTGATAATGACTTAAGGTCAGCAACGAACCTCCAATCACTTCTTAGATGTTGGGTTTCCATTCTCATTATCATATTGAACAAAACTGATGCATTCGAAGAATTCGTCAAAGCGAAAGATTACGTGCCCCTTTTAATTGCAGACACCGTGTCCCTCCGAGAGACCGTGTCAGAAATGAACAATTCAGAAAACAGTAGCACGGTCTTGCGTCATTTAAACATACACCCGTGCCTCTCTCAGTGAACAAGCAACTTAAAATGTTACGAAAACTGAGGCACTTCACTGCATTTTCTCCTTGGATAACCGTGCGCACCGTGGCTTCACTCCACTGTCCCTCGGAGTGGTCGTGTCATGCGAAAACAACTAGGAGAACACAACTAGGAATGGCCGTGTCATGCGAAAACAACTAGGAGAACACAACTAGGAATGGCCGTGTCATGCGAAAACAACTAGGAGAACACAAAAGACGTCTGTGCGTTGTCCGCATGTACAACCGGGTGCCAACCGTCCGCATGTACATTTAGAATACAGAGGCCTTTCCGTGCGTCTCATTCTTATCTTTACAGGACGATGCGCACCATGGCTTCACGTCCCTGTCCCTCCGAGAGACCGTACTAGGGAAAAATACTTCAGAAAACAGAAGCATGGTCGTGCGTCATGGACGTGCACAACCTGTCTCAGTGAATGCCTCACTGAGAAAATTTCGAAAACAGAAACAAAACCGTGCCTTATTTGCATGTAAGTCCGTGCGTGTTGGGGCCGTCCGTGCGTGCCTCTATGATCCTAATAAGCATATAGTCTTGTCTTTGCCGCTGTACAGTAGCCCCATGTCAGTGAGCAGGCGCGCATTATAACTATCTGTTCTGTTTTGTGCCAACCCAGACCGCCCCCTCCCACTCACCCGCTGTAGCGTTCATCGTCTCTTCTCTCTCGATTCTCCCTCTAGATCTAGGGTTAGTCTATTTTCTCATAATTTCTATGTGAATTTTTCGCTACGATTCGTTTTCCTCCCTGTTGGTTTCGTCTCTCCGTGATTGAAAGCGACGCATCTGCGCTGTTATGCTAGGAATTGCCTGGAAATTTGTTGTGATCTAGACCAAATCAATGCAGTACGAGGCCGAACCTGTACACGACCCATGCCTCTTAGGGGTGGGGTTGATTTGAAGTCAGCGTTTTTTGCTTGAGAACGCTACGAGCTGCAGCGACCTACGGCGTCCAAGTCACAGGTGAGCGATGAACTTCACCGAGGGAGGTTGGTAGTTTAAATTGAAGCCCGTTAGGTCTTGCAAACAATGGCGGTGGCCGGAAGTCCAAGCGAGTGGCCAGACGTTGAGCTCTATTGCTTAACCGGCCACAGGGTGTTGGAGGTCGGCGTTTGGGGTGCTGTTGACTGGGAGTCGACGTCTGTGCTT
Organism: Triticum aestivum; assembly: GCF_018294505.1. Lineage (NCBI taxonomy): Eukaryota > Viridiplantae > Streptophyta > Magnoliopsida > Poales > Poaceae > Triticum > Triticum aestivum. The sequence continues at coordinate 44,895,772 of NC_057811.1, read as the reverse complement.
GAAGATAGCGTTTGGGGTCCTGTACACTGGAGGCAAGGTTAACGTTGATGGATCACCCGTTTCAAATACCACCTAGCCACACATGTTCCGGTGGTTGGCGTCGGCGACGGTGGCGTATGGTCGCGGATGACGTTGTTGCTGGGTGCAGCTCCTACCAATTTACATATAATTTTAATGTTACAAACACTCCTTTGAGCCGCCTGATGATAGACTATTGTTTCTCCTTTTTGCATGTCTTGTCTTGAAATATACATTTGCTAAAGCTGCTTTTAAAACCAAGCAGCAGAAATCCTTTTTAGGAAATTGCTTGTGAACGACTATTTATGTAAAAATGCCGGTTTAGTCGAATAGTTTTTCAAGATAATAAAATTTTCCTTGTGTTGAGAATTTCATATAAACGTTGTTTTGCAACGTATTCCAGGGGAAACCATGTGCTGTGATATATGTACCAACTTCGGTTGCTCCGGACTGGAGTCAGGCGTTCTTCACAGCGCGATAACAGTGCATCTTCCTCGATGCTTCAAGACATGCCTGGTAAGGAGAAATGTTTGCCACCCCATGCTGCCCATCAGTTACTACCAACTAGTGTATCTTTCTGATGAAGGAAATAAAAGTTTCTACCATATTGTTTGAATGGAATGCCTACATTTAAGAATTTAATGATATGTTTTCAATTTTTGATGTACCTTGTTTTATCAAATAGCAACATGTTGAAAACAATTGGTACATATATGATAAGCGCTATCTGTCTTGGTTATACATGCCTGGTAAGATTTTTTTCTTGCGCAGTATGAGCCATGCTACTGCAGGTAGCAAGTCACTTCTTTAATCTATCCGTGGAAAGAGGAAGCATTTCAAGAAGAAGGAAAACAAAGAAATCCAGTACTGGTCACCAACGAGGATCTGTCATATGAGATCTACATCACCGATGAACCTAACCGGTCTAAAATTCATGGACCTGGCTGGGAAAAGTTAATTAGTGACTACGATCTTCATTATCGAGATCTAATCATCATAAACCTGGATACCGGGAGTCTGTCCATTGAGATAGATCTTAGACTCAGTGATTCTCGAGGAGGTCACAGGCCCCTCCCCAAACCATCACTAGGTAAGTGCACCAACCTCCATCCTGTTTTATCAATACGTTTATCAGCATAATTTGGTACTCCTACCCCTGTCCACTAAATTAATGACATACTTACAGTCAAAGTTATTTTGAAAACATTTTACGCAATTCTGTTGATTATCATCCCAATTTGATCACATGCATTGAATTTAACCATTCATTTTAAACTTAAATACCGAGTTCATCTGTTTAAACAAATTTGTTTGAAAATGAGTTATTTTTTTCCATGCAGCTATTGATTTTCTAAATGTCTCGAAGAGGGAGTACATTGGGAAAACAGTGTTCGGTCGAGGCGTAAACCTCTCATACAGACAATTTGGACAGATGATATACTATGTGTTTGAGTCTGACGACTTCCCCACCATACCCTCAGCGTCTAAACGTCACCAATGTCATAAATGGTCGTCTGGTTAGTCATTGAATATTTGTTTTGATCCACTGCCATGGTTTTGTTTGCTATTTTCGATGTTTTATGTCCTTGTACATTGATTTTATCTAGTAATATCGGTACAATCTGCAGAGAATCCCGTCTGCCGTTGTGAGGCTTCTAAAGATGAACCTGGGATATCTACCTCAAAACGGTGGTATCAGCCTAACAGAGATGTATGATGCAATAGACATGAGCACAACGTACTCCATACAAACCGACGACAGAATGGAGGTGACCGGTTTTTCAGATTTTGCCCGGGAAGCTCAGCTAAAGGTTGGTTCAATTGTCCTTGCCACAATTGAAAAGTGGTGGCCAACATTGGGAAACATGAAGCTGCTGCGGATGATAATCAACGACCTTTCCTGATAGAGCGTTGCCAGTGGCTATACTTCCTAGTTCAGTAATTTATGTCTGTTTTTTGAATAGCCTGTACACATCAGTTTTGTTATTTAGTTATGTCATGGTATGTAACTGAGCATATAAGTATGTCCAAGAGGACGGTGGTGAAAACTCCCTGTCAAAGAAGGTGACACACTTACGTGTGTTAGTTTATTTATCTCTGATAATAATAAAGGGATTCGCTGAATAATAATGGAGGATGAATGCCTGTGGTGAAGTATGTTTCAGAATAGTTTAGTGACGTTGCTAGCTCCGCACGTTAGTAGTATACATATTTTTCACTATGGTGCTCCGCAGAATAGCGTCATGCCAAGTAGTTTGTTGCGATGAGCTCAAGCATACACCTCTATCAACCGCATAGCACTTCTCCTAAAAACCTAGCGCCTTCCCCTATGGCTCAGTCACCTTAAACATCCATGCCTTCACATAGGTTCATGTCCGTGCCTCACGTAGCATCGTACCTGTGCCTCTAGCTGTGCTACTCGCTGTATAAGTGTGTTTCGCAGCTGCATGCCTACGCCCCTCGTTTCTTCTCGTTGTTTCTTCCCATCTCGTACTTGCAACTATTTCAGACATGACCGTGCCTGTTGAGTCGACACATTCATGACTCTCAAGACCGTGCCTCTGCAAGAATAATGACCGTGCTTGTAACAGTGCAGCATTATAGGTGATACATTCAGGACACATTAGGGACCACCTTGCCACTATTTCAGACATGACCGTGCCTGTTCCGTCGTCACATTCATGCCTCTCAAAGTTAATTGAAAAACATTCCGGAAAAACAGTAACGGACGCCTATTGTGAATCCTCACGTCACGTACATTCGACGTTCATTCTTTCGTCACAAAAGTAATTGCCGTGCCTCTGCCACAGAACATATAAGTGTAAAACGATTATTCCTACAATTGTAAAACCCGGAATGCCCTGGATAAATGTCGAATCCCACCTTGCGGCAAAACCATGGACGCCGGTGCTTCTCAAGAACACATCTGTGGCTTTTTGCGCATGTAATTGGGTGCACGGCTATTTGTTCGTGCTCGTGCCTCACGTAGCACCATAGCACGAATTGACATCCGTGAATCACGTAACTTCATTTCCGTGCCTGACGTAGCATCGTATCTATGCCTCTACTTGCGCCTCTTGTTGTATAAGTGCTTCTTGCAGCTGCATATCCACGCCTGTCGTTGCTTCTTGTTCTTTCTGTCCATCTCGTAGCGTCAGCTGCAACAGTGCCTCTGAAAAAACACAGCATTGCTCCTACTAGCGAATCTATCACTGAAAAAATTGCCACTCCCAATGAATGTACCACGCCCGTGTGTCTGAGAGTTAAACCAGCCACTTCAAGCATGCTTCTCTTGGTCAGAGACTTGTGCCTCTACATACTGCCCCTGCATGCCTCACGAGATAAATTGTAAAAGTTAACATTTGATAGCAAACTACGCAAGACAACGAACATCTCCCCGACTTGCTGGAGATACGACGGTTGCTAAAAACATAACTGCTGATTTTATTTTTATTTTTTATAAAGAAAAACCACGATCAAAAACTCAGGATGTGCACAACCGCACCACCAGGGAGATGAAACCACGATCGAAAACCCACGATGTGCACAACCGCATCGACAGTGAGATCGTGCACTCCTTTGCCGCTTCCCTGCCCTTAAATTTGGGCTTCCGCCGCGGCCTTCTTACACACAAACAACAGAAATCGCCATTGCGCTCCCACTCATTGTTCCCCACGAAAAACCAGGTTGCAGGAGGACCAACTGTCCAGGCCATGGGATCCATCAAGGAATTCATGGAGGTGCAGGCCCATGGCAACACCAAGTTGCACATGATCCACACCAACGACTTGCACAAGGCGGCGACCACCATCGAGGAGTACGAGCGACACCTCGAATTCGAGCGCCACAAGATCGTCGGAGTTGATGTGGAGTACACCAACGACGTTGGCGAAGATCGGAAACTAGCCCTCGTCCAGCTCTCCGTCGGCAAGGATCATCCGGTGTTACTCTTCCAACTGAGTGCCGCCGACAAGAACTGCACCAGGTTCGACAACTTCCTCGCCGACCCTAGATACACGTTTGCTGGCTTCTCCATCGACGGCAACATAGAGATGCTCAGGCGCGTCGGACTAGAGATCGCCCACTTCGTCGACATCCAGAAAGAATGGTGGGTGCCTACAGCTACCAAGCTTCTGGACTCCCTTGGGGATGTCTCAGGCATCATTGTCGACGACTACTACAACAACATGAAGAAGAAGCTCACCAACGCAGAGCACCAGCGCTGGGCGTGCATGCCCCTGTCCATGAGGCACATCGAGTACGCGGCAAAAGATGCTTACGCTGCGTACGAGATATGGAGCCGCCTCACCATCATCCAGGAAGGCCTCCGCCGGGCAAAACTCGAGAAGGAGCAGACCAGGAAGCGCGCAAGGTCCTGGGGCGACTACGACTACTGAAGCAGGTGGTCCCGGCCAAGAAAAGTAACTAGAAGATTGCTCATGCCATTCTAGATTCCCCGTTAGATTTGCTTTCTCTCAAGACTGCCGTTTGCTTGTTCTAAATTTAGATTTGCTTGTGTCGCAGTTAACCTTGTAGTTTCTTCCAGTTTACATATCTTCTGAACAAGTTTATTTCCAGTGCAATGTTGCAGTTTTCTATTATTAGAATATATTGGCGTGAACTGAAAAATATAAACACAGTACAGATAACCTTGTAGTTTGCTTCCAGTTTACATATCTTCTGAACAAGTTTATTTCCAGTGCAATGTTGCAGTTCTCTATTATTAGAATATATTGGCATGAACTGAGAAATATAAACAGAGTACAGATAACCTTGTAGTTTGCTTCCAGTTTACATATCTTCTGAACAAGTTTATTTCCAGTGCAATGTTGCAGTTTTCTATTATTAGAATATATTGGCGTGAACTGAAAAATATAAACACAGTACATATACTATACGATTAGCATAACGCACAGAGCAGGTACACATAGCAATCCACAAAAATGACAAGCATGCAATGCACTAGTACCTTTGTGGATGCAGCATCGAAATGCAGGGACAACAATTACAGAATGCTCCTAAAAGTAGTGCACAATGTTCTAACAAACCATTGCACACACAAATAGTAAAAATCTTTCGTATGGAACACTTTGGAAAAACATTTTGAATACAGAGGTAGTTAGGTATTTATTCTCCTTGGAAAACATTGCTTACGCCCGTGACCCTCAGAGAAGAACACTACAGAGGCACGGTTGTCCGTCAATAAAACCAACTAGCTACTTAAAACACCCACGAAGGCACTTCGGTGCCTCAACTCCTATGGAGACCGTGCGTAAATTGACTTCACGTCCGTTAATGAGGCCGAATGCCTTCGAAGACACATGAAACTCATAGGCCATGGCCCCCGCAATGAAAACGTGTCAATGAAAGCTTCTTGAAAACAGAGGCACATCTTCACGTGCTTGCATCACGATCCTTCGCGTCCCTACCTCCCTTAGAATCACGTCCGTGCCTCCAATTCGTCGGGTAAAACCATACCTCTATCATGCGTAACATGTTAGGAAAGTTGCTGACAACAAAAACATCAGAAAACCGAGCATTACGTCGACCCCGCTGGCACTAAACGTGACGTCACCGAAAACGCAGAGGCAAGAGCGTACCATACGGCCAGCTTCCGGCGTATCAGGTCTATGAAGATTTACTTCCTTCTTAATATGGGAGATGACTATCGCAGAGGCATAGGCTCCATCATTCACCTCCGTGCCTCCGTGCCTCGGCAAGAACGACGACCGTGTTTGTAACTGTAAAGCGTATCGGACACCTTAGGGACGACCTTGCAACTATTTCAGACATGACCGTGCCTATTCCGTCGGCACATTCATGCCTCTCGCAGTTAAGTAAAAACATTCTGGGAAAACAGTAACGGACGCCTATTGTCAATCCTCGTGTCACGTACATTCGACGTACATTCCTTCGTCACACAAGTAATAGCCGTGCCTCTACCACAGAACATATAAGTGAAAAACGATTCTTCCTACAATTATAAAACTCGGAATGCCCTGGATAAATGTCGAATCCCACCTTGCGGTAAAACCATGGAGGCCGGTGCTTCTCAGAAACACATCTGTGGCTTTTTGCGCATGTAGTTGAGTGCACAGCAATTTGTTCATGCCCGTGCCTCACGTAGCACCATAGCACGAATTGACGTCTGTGCAATCACGTAGCTTCAACTCCGTGCCTCACGTAGCATCGTATCTGTGCCTCTTGTTTCGCCTCTCGTTGTATGAGTGCTTCTTGCAGCTGCATGACCACGCCTCTCATTGCTTCTCGTTCTTTCTGACCATCTCGTAGCGTCAGTTGCAACACGTACACACAACAGTGCCTCTGAAGAAACACAACACTATTCCTACCAGCGAATGTATCACTGAAAACAATTGCCACTCCCAATAAATGTACCACGTCCATGTGTCTGAGAGTTAAACCAGCCACTTCAAGCATGCTTCTCTTGGTCAGAGACTTGTGCCTCTACATACTTCCCCTGCATGCCTCACGAGATAAATTGTAAAAGTTAACATTTGACAGCAAACTACGCAAAACAACGATCATCTCCCCGACTTGCTGGAGATACGACGGTTGCTAAAAACATAACTGCTGATTTTATTTTTATTTTTTATAAAGAAAAACCACGATCCATAACCCACGATGTGCACAACCACATCGACAGTGAGATCGTGCACTCCTTTGCCACTTCCCTGCCCTTAAATTTAGACTCCCGCCGCGGCCTTCTCACACACAAAGAACAGAAATCGCCATTGCGCTCCCACTCATTGTTCCCCACGAAAAACCAGGTTGCAGGAGGACCAACTGCTCCAGGCCATGGGATTCACCAGGGAATTCATGGAGGTGCAGGCCCACGGCAACACAAAGTTGCACGTGATCCACACCAATGACTTGCACAAGGCGACGACCACCATTGAGCAGTACGAGCGACACCTCCAGTTCGAGCGCCACAAGATCGTCGGAGTTGATGTGAAGTACACCAACGACCATGGCGAAGATCAGAAACCCGCCCTCGTCTAGCTCTCCGTCGGCAAGGATCATCCGGTGCTGCTCTTCCAACTGAGCGCGGCCGACAAGAACTGCACCAAGTTCGACAACTTCCTCGCGGACCCCACGTACACGTTTGTTGGCTTCTCCATCGACGGCGACATAGAGATGCTCGGCCGCGTCGGACTGGAGATCGCCCACTTCGTCAACATCCAGAAGGAATGGAGGGTGCCTACAGCTACCAAGCCTCTGGACTCCCTTGGGGACGTCTCAGGCATCCTTGTCCACGACGTAGAGCTCACCAACGCAGAACGCAGTCGCTAGGCGTGCATGTCCCTGTCCATGAGGCACATCAAGTACGCGGCAAAGGACGCTTACGCTGCGTACGAGATATGGAGCCGCCTCACCATCATCCAGGAAGGGCTTCGCCGGGCAAAACTCGACAAGGAGCAGACCAGGAAGCGCGCTAGGTCCTGTGGCGACTACGACTACTGAAGCAGGTGGTCCCGGCCAACAAAAGTATCTAGAACATTGCTCATGCCATTCTAGATTTCTCATTAGATTTGCTTTCCCTCAAGACTGTCGTTTGCTTGTTATAAATTTAGGTTTGCTTGTGTCGCAATTAACCTTGTAGTTTGCTTGCAGTTTACATGTCTTTTGCACAAGTTTATTTCCAGTGCACCACAATAGGCACTTATGTGCATATGTGCCTCTGATACCAAGGGGACCGTGCGTAACTTGGCTTCACGTCATTTTACGCAACATTCTAGACGTCAACCAAAAGATTCACCTTCTCTCTGATATGTTCATTAATGAGGCCTAATGCCTTCGAAAACACATGGAGCTCATAGTCCATGCCCCCCGCAATGAAAATGTGTTAGTGAAAGCTTCTTTAAAGAAGAGGCACACCTTCACGTCCTTGCATCACGATCCTTTTCGCGTCCGTACCTCCCTTAGAATCACATCTCCGTGCCTCCGGTTAGTTACGTGCATGCCTCTACGTCGGGTAAAACGGTACCTCTGTCATGCGTAACATGTTAAGAAAGTTGCTGACAACAAAAACATCAGCAAACCGAGCATTATGTCCACCCCACTGGCACTAAATGTGACATCATCAAAAACGCAGAGGCAGGAGCGTGCCTTACGACCACCTTCCGACGTATCGGGTCTGTGAAGATTTGCTTCCTTTTTAATATGGGACTGACTATCACAGAGGCAAAGGCTCCATCCTTCACCTCCGTGCCTCAACAAGAACGACGATCGTGCTTGTAACAGTAAAGTGTATAGATGATACATTAAGGAGACATTAGGGACCACCTTGCACCTATTTCATACGTGACCATGCCAGTTCCGTCGGCACATTCATGCCTCTCACAAAAGTAATTGCCGTGCCTCTGCCACACAACATATAAGTGAAAAACAATTCTTTCTACACTTATAAAACCCGGAATGTCCTGGATAAATGTTGAATCCCATCTTGCGGTAAAACCATGCAAGACGGTGCTTCTCAGAAGCACATCTGTGGCTTTTTTGTGCATGTTGTTGAGTGCCTCTCTAGATTCTAACCATGTTGAAACCATATTCAAATCTAACCACACCGAAATCTCTAGAATCAAATATGTGCCCTAGTTGAGACGTTTATTTTGTACTTGAAACTGCAATCTATAATAAAACAATACAGTGTAATAAAACATACGCCTTCCGACCCAAATATGGTACTTGAAACTGCAATTTGTAATAAAACATACACCTTCCATCACAATTAATTCGCTCAACCCTGTACTAACCAGTACAATGTGAATTGTACTGCAAAGTTGACACATTTATTTTGGGACGGGGTAGCACTACTACTTAAGAACAAAACACGATTGCTTAACATGGAAACGAAACTGTCTCCGTTCTGACATCGATGATTGCTTGACATTGTTCAACCTTTACAGACACACAAAACATGAAAAGCATAAAAACCATGGAAAAGCAAACATCTACCAACAAAATTACACTACTCCCCGTCGTCGAAGATGTCCACTATCTCCATTCTGACATCGACGTCGTTGGCCTCCGCCTCCTGGTCCGCATCCAGCTCGTCGAAGAGCACATCGGTCTTCGCCTGTTCTTCCCGGAGGAAGCGCCGGTTGGACTCCACATACGCCTCATCTTGGATGGACTCCAGGATAGCGGTCTGCTCCGCCATCAAAGCCGACTCACCGAGATAGAACTCCGCCTCGTCTTCCTCGTCACCCCACTCCTCCTCGTCCTCGTCTTCCTCGTCACCAGCCTCCTCGTCGTCCTCGTCATCTCCCTCCTCGTCGTCCTCGTCGTCCTCGTCCACGCCTTCCTCGTCGTCCAAGTCATCCTCATCCAAGCCTTCCTCGACGTCCTCGTCATCCTCGTCCAAGCCTTCCTCGCCGTCCTCATCATCCTTGTCCACGCCTTCCTCGCCGTCCTCGTCATCCTCGTCCAAGCCTTCCTCGACGTCCTCGTC